>NC_134706.1:154610746-154910746 GCF_043290135.1 Rhipicephalus microplus | reverse complement strand
GCAAACGCAGCGCATCTCGCCTTTACCATGTGCTTTGCAAAAGGAACGAGTAACAAAGGGAATAAAGGGACCAACTTGAATTTGAGGCTGTGTCCCCGAGTCTGAACCGAGGAGTCGACAACCCGCCACAATCGGAACAGTGAAGGCGGTGGAGAAGGCATCCTCGAGAACAAATACACATAAAGATTGGCGTAAGCGACTTTTCTTGCTTTTCTCGAACTTTGTCGTTCAGCAGTGGTCTCTGGATCCAGCGTCCGGTATACGATCACCGCAGTTTAGACACGGAAGGAGCCTAGCTCGTTTCGACAGGTAGCGACATGTACGAGTGGCGACCATTTGGTACTACACCTGCTGATTGCGCCATCTGCATGAGACAATAAGTGATTGATTGATATGTGAGGTTTAACGTCCTAAAACCAATATATGTTTATGAGAGACGCCGTAGTGGAGGGCTCCGGAAATTTAGACCACCTGGGGTTCTTTAACGTGCACCCAAATCTTAGCACACGGGCCTACAACATTTCCGCCTCCATCGGAGAGACAATAAGCGAGAGGAACACGTTTAGATTGTTCATTGAATAAAGAAACGAGCTAAAGTGAGACGCTGTTACGGCATGTCACTGTCTTTGGCCCTCGTATTCTATCGATGGTGATGTCTGGAGTTGTTCAGGTTGTGGACTACCAGCATGCAACCTTCTTATATGGTTCGCATTTTTCCGAGACAGGTGGTTCTGTGAAAGCACCACTGGAGAGTCTCACAACATTGCTTGGCCACATTGTCTTTCTTACTGCTGCTTACCATCGTACAGCCTGCACATGTTGAATTTCTTCAGCGTTTGTGATGCTTCTTAGTTCTTGTTTTTTTGGGGGGGCGAATCTTCTTATAGCGGCCCTCATTTGTCCGTCGTAGCCGTAGTACCAGTGTGTAACAAGTAAAACATTTTGACCTCCAAGGTGGGGCCGGTGAGAGATTTCTTCTGTGCGTTGTTGAACAATAAAAAATAGTGCTCAATGTACATGCCGACGGCTGCTAAGGAGGAATGACAGACAGGAGAATTCGGCTTTTAGTTAACGCGCACGCTGCGAATTTTTATTGTTCAACAGCGCACAGAAGACAAGAAAGAGTTGCTACGTTATACTCGCTGGGCGTGACCTCCTAGGTTTTAGAATGGTTTAGCGAGCGTTGGGCCGCAGTACCATGAATACAGTGAACCAGTATATACCATGAACTCGAGGTGGTTAAAGGTGGGAAGTAGACACGAAGCGCAAGCCGTAAGAAAGTGTGCGTGTGCCACCTCTCGTTTAGCCTTGGAATGTCCGCTGAATGGCGGTGCTTCTATAAGGGGAATATATGATGAAAAGATGGGAGATGGTGGTACTTGGAGTGTTAAATAGATGGACGAACGGGCAAACAGACAGATGCATGAATGGGTGCATGAATGGACGCAGGGGCGGATGCATGGACGAACGCAGGGACGGACGCACGAACAGACGCAAGCACGAACGGGCGGATGGACGCATGGATGGTCACACAGACGGACGCATGGACGGACGGAAGCAAGAATGAGTGGACGGACGGATGCTTCGCGTCACTATCCATCATTCACTCCATGGATATGCTGCCATTTGTTTGCTTTGCGCGCATAGTTATCAGAAAAACTCGGTCACTTCCAGCAATGTCAATCTAGAGCGACACGAGAAGACTTCCATGCGAGCTAGCTAGCACATTCTTAGTTGGGCAACAACAGCGCAAAGAGGACGAAGACATAGAAACACGGAGTTCAGTGCTCGTATGTATACTCTGTTTCTGTGTCATTGGATTTATTACGCTGTTTTTCCTAAGCTATCGTGACATATTTCGAGTATATTCTAATGTCTTTCGCCATGTCTTCGGCCCTTTGACAGCGAGGTGCTAAAGATCCGTCCTATATCTACCGCTGTGTGTTTTTGTGGGGACCTGCGATCTCTACTGAATGTCCGAGGAGCCGTAATTTGTGCATCCACGGCCTCACATACAAAGCTGCCCTTCGAGCCTTAGTTTTGGTGTCACCGCGCTCATGCATTTGATTCGTTCACTGCTAGAGTCCCGCCCTGGGATGCAAAGACACACACACGCACACACACACACACACACACTCACTCAGGAGTAGCGGCATGATGCACAAAGTGATGCACAAGCTTCTGTCGACGGCTGGATATTGAACTGTTCCATCGTCAATATCGATTATTGCAATTACGATGGCTGCCTCACCCTCCCTCCGCACATGTCCTGTTCCATCTGGCCAGTGTGGCTGACTGATTGCGAGCCGTTTGGCTGGTGCCATTACTGCACCCGGGATATTTCTTTTTCCGCCACGAAACCCTATCATAGCCGTTCTCCATAAAATGAAAACATTTAGGTGGTTCATCATGATTATACTAGCTCTTTCAGTCACGGTGTGTACAAATGGAGACACCAACTTCATGACACGTCACGCACCACCTGTTTCATAAAATGGTTTGAAACTTAGTGTGTACTTTCGCGTAGGTCGCCTGAGTGAACAACTGGTACTAATTGAAATTTATTATGCTGCGTGTTGCTGCAGAGGATCACTTTGCTGGATACACTAATATGATCGACAGTCGTTTGTCGTCACGCGTTCAAGGACCAACGTGAAAAATGTTTTTTCTTCTCTTGAAACAAATACAACTAAAACACAAACTGTGCATGCATTTCAGTCCTAATGGGGGGTGGGTTTTATGCAAGTACTGCGGCCGACTGGTGGCTGAATAATTACAAAGTTAGTTACACACTCATTATTTTATTTCCTAAAACTCACAAAACACAACGTTTTCCTTCACTTTCTTACTTGGTGTTTAATACTGAATGCCTTCGAATTATGCCAAGTGTGTTTGACGCGTTTTTGACAGTGCATCAAATTCGTGACTGAAGGGCCGGGAGAGGCAATTTACTGATTAGGAAGGCCAAAAGGCCGCCCCTACAGGTACGCGTAAGGGTCTTCGTAATGACTTGATAAAGACAGGGAAAATTGAACACAAAATCTCAGCATATCCACGGGGTGAATGATGATGAGTGGGGTGAAGCGCTGAAGGGTTATATATACAAATGGTGTATATATTTATACAATAAATTATACAATTCCTACGTGGTTTCTATACGTCGCTTCTGTTCCCTCTTCATTATAACAGATTCATGGTGGGTGAAGCGGTGGAGCGATGATGGAGCATAGTGGGATGTTTGCAAGGACGAAGTATTGACCTGTGTGCAAAGGTGGAACTATAGGTGGTCACGTACAGCAATGAATGGATAGTGTGAGACACTCTATGGTTCTTTAACGCGTACCTGTATACACCACCCATCTTGCATTTCATATTGGCTACTTCTCAACAGTATTTGCTTTACGGTCGGTGAAGCGGTGGACCGGTGATAGGGCGTAGTGGGATGTTTGATATGATGAAGGGGTGGGCAGATGGCATTGGTGGAACTATGTGGTCACGTACATTCATACATACATGAATGCATACATACATACATACATACATACATACATACATACATACATACATACATAAATACATACATACATACATACATACATACATACATACATACATACAATCATACATACATGCAAACATACATGCGTAAATACATACATACATCATCATCGTCAGCCTGACTACGTCCACTGCAGGACAAAGGCCTCTCCCATGTTTCGCCAGATAACTCAGTCCTGCGCTTACTGCTGCCAATTCATACCCGCCAACTTCTTATTCTCATCTGCCTACTTGACGTGTGTACACACAGACATACATACATACACATACACACATACATACATACATACACACATACATGCGTACATACATACATACATACATACATACATACATGCATGCATACATACATACATACATACATACATACATACATACATACATACATACATACATACATACATACATACATACATAATGGACGCGGAAATGTTGTAGGCCCGTGTGCTCAGATTTGGGCGCACGTTAAAGAACCCCAGGTGGTCGAAATTTCCGGAGCCCTCCACTACGGCGTCTCTCATATTCATATGGTGGTTTTGGGACGGTAAACCCCACAAAGCAATCAATCATACATACATACATGCATACATACATACATACAAGGGATGGACAGACTCCCGCCTATAGTAGCCTCGCCCATAAAAAAGAGACGGTTTGTGGCAATGCCCTATGGGAGTAACGCCTTAGGTGTTGCTGGGCACGTTGCATCATATTTCTGCGTCAGGTTAAAATACGTTAGCCGGTAGGCGACTTGTCATTCCGGGCCTGTATCACATTTTAATGCAACTTTGTAAACGACTCTGAAGTTCTATGCGTTTTCTTGAATATTTACCGTAATATATATTTGCTATAACGTAAAACGTAATATTTATTTGCTATAAATCCTTCTCGACTCTGCTGGCTGCCGTGCATTCCGATCGGCACTGACAAAATAGCCTAAATATATCACCGTACACCACAAGCTTAACATCTGTGTACATGCGTTTCGAATAGCGGCACAGAATAGCGGCCAAAACCTAAATACGGGATGGTACGTATGTAGTCAACTAACATATATGAGATTTTTTTTGTTTATACAACATTAATAAAACCAACGGATAATAATCCACGGAAGATACAGAGGACGTAAATTGTACTGTTTAAACTGTGTTGTAGTAATCGTCGTATATACGTGAAAAATTATAATGTACGAAAACACAAATAATGGTTTTCCTTTCGTAGAAAACAGCCAGACGAATTTTAAAATAAGTTTATTCATTTATTCTGTCATCCAGTTTACTGATTTCACATTAGGATGGCCATGACTACAATACAGAAAAAGCTGCCTAATTCAAGCCCAGTTTACATTCCTTGGTCTTCACCTGTTCGTTTTCAATGAAGTAAGATTTTAAGTAGGCATATATTATAAATGAAAGCAAGGAAAACGGATGTCTATTTTTAGGACCAATTGTGTCATTTACCACCATCTATCAATTACCACCATCTATCAATTACCACCATCTATCAATTACCACCATCTATCATTTACCACCATCTAAAATTCTATCAACAATTTTGAATGTGTAAGTTGGCTCCGCACCACACTGTATATAGCTTACATTTAGTGAAAAAATAAACGGAAGTCGAATGCACTGTAGTGATTATTCGGGCGTGTATTACCCAGTAACTCGATTGATCAAACCAGTTGTAAACAGGAATGAACTCTGGTTATGCTCAGTGCCTCGTACAGATTTTCATTTTCGCTGCATACTGAACTCTAAACACGCACAGCTAGCTCAGCGTACTTCAGAAAGCCGCGCTGGTCTGCTGCCATCTATTCAAGTGTAAACAATTGTTTTACTGGTGGAATCAATTGCTTCATGTTTACTATACTGCTCTGGCAGTTCAACAACAAGTAACAGTTCCCCGTCGGGGTGAATTCACAAAACGAAGGGTGTTCCGAGCAGTGATCTCGTCCAACTTGCATTCTGCACACCACAACTGAAAGTGCTGATCCTTGTCCCCATAGCCCGAGGACGCAAATAGCACCTTCTCTAATCTTGTTTAGAGCGCTGCTGAAAATGTGGGACAGCCTTTCACAATAAGCAGCAGACAGCTGTCAAGGCACATAATTAATATTGTTGGAGCTACAGGTGTGGCGTGAAAAAAGCGAGAAGATAGAGGATTGCAAGGCCGTAAATAGTTTTAACCCCTCGGTATCAGTCGTTACGGTTCAGGCAGAAAAACTAAGAATGTTTTTAGACAAAGTGGTCACCACGTTATCAAGTAGTCCTGGGTAACTTTTCACCAGCGCTATTTTCACACGCGGAGTGAAATTTCAGTGTCCTGGTGAGATTTAGACACCTAGAGCGTGCTAAATCTTCCTAACTTTTTAGGTTGTGTAAGTTCTGCCCTCTATGAACACAAAAAAGTTCAAATCTGAGTTGCTTCGGAGCTGCTGAGCCCTCTTAACGTATGGCCTAAGCCGGCTTATGCACGTGAACGCATTGAAAGGTCAAGTTTTAGGTAAACGAACTGATATTTAACAATATATTTGCTGCTTCAACCGATGAAAAAAAGAATAGGAATTGTCCGGAAAGGTTGTGTGAAGTACTTTTGATGAGAGTTCGAATTATTCGGGGTTGATGCACATGCACGCGGCAGGGTTGCTGTGACCCCGTATTTTATGTTAAATACGCTTTTTAGTGTCGCCTATACGCCAAGCTGCCTGACACCTAGAAGGGTGGCTTGGGGAGGAAAAATTTGATACTAATTTGTGGAACTAGATCTCAGCAGTCTGTAAAATAGCGGATAGTATGACCCCTCGTGACCCCAGAAGAGGTCTAATGAAATTAGGAAAAAAAAAGATGCGGAAGGTAGCAATAGTCAGTTTACATCAGTCTACATATTTGAAATGAGAAGGCCTATCCAGGCGGAATTTAACTCTAGTACGAAGTTCCCGCGTTTGAGCAAGTGTTTTGATGCACTTGAGACATTTCAGTTTAAATGCTAATGCAACGCCCCAGGTTGTCATGCAACCGAAGTTCGTGTAGACAAGTGTTTTGGGAACAGTGCGTCAGCGACGACTACGGAGTTCCGTAGGACCTATTCTAGTTTGTGGCGATTGCATGTATCTCTGTCTCAGTCGAACGCTGCTCGCTGTGACGACAAACGATATCGATATATATTCATGTCGCTGAAGTTGTTTGTTCTCCAGTTCTTCCGACATTTACCCGTTGCCGTGTACGCTGTACCACTGTTAGAGACGCCTCCTGCGTTTTCAGAAATGTGACAAACATCTGTGAAGCTTCACCAGAACCTTTGTATCCTAATCCCCCTAAGCGGCGTTCTTCCGAAAGCGTACGTTCCAGACGCTCCCATCACTATCGATTAATCTTGAATAATCACGTTCAAGAAGGTGCGCCAAAAAGAACAAGGGTGACCTGCAACCATGGCGAGTACACTTAAGATGGAGGAGAAATAAACCCGCTCAGTCATTTCGCGCTGATCTATCATTTTGTGCCATCCGGACCTAGCCGTTGGTAGATGGCTTGTATTACAGTATACGCGGCCGCGCGCGTCTTTATTGTCGCAGCCTGCTGTAGTGCATGTAAACTGTAATGTCTCTCTTCATAGCGCAAAGCGAGAGGCGTGATTAAGGGAGGAACGTGTGTATTGAACTCGATAAGGAGCGCTCAATTCCGAGCGTTCTGAAGAAGAAAGAAAGAAGAAAAAAAACTTTTTTTTATTGATATGATATATAAGGAGATGTTGGCGCAGCATTATGGCGCCGGCTACTCCTTAGCCGTTGATTGAAACTTGAACACGTATCTTGAAGCAAAACATACAAAGCAGTGCATAGAAAATAGAAAACTCGTGCACAGATATGCAAAGACACATTTATACGCACATATCACAATGGTAAGTAAATGATCGAAAGTCTATGTAAGAAGTCTCTGGAAATGTCCCTCGTTAATATTCGGTCCACCAGCACAAAACAGCAAAGCACACGTCTGGTCCTTATAAATATGCATTTGCTCGTATGTACATAATAGTCGACACGTCATTCATTTCACAACACACACGTGAAGGGTGTCACATGATACTGCACATAAAAGTACATGTGTTACAAATGAAAGTTTGTTCTTTGTTAATACTTGTCTGCAATCCCGCTGTCTTGTAAAAAAGGTGTAAATGCTTTTAAAGCGTGGGACTGTAAAACTCCAGTTGGCCACGGGCCCAGAAGTTTTTTCATGCTAAATGGTCCGCGGTCCAATGCGAACAGTTCGCACTTAAGACGGCGTCTCGGCGTGTCATGATGTGGACAGTCTATGAGAAGGTGACAGACGTCTTCATCTATAAATCCACATTCGCATTCGGGAGTTTCAGCTCTGCCGATTCTGTGCAAAAAATCTTTTGCGTATGCGGTGCTTAGCCTCAATCGGTGAATTAGAGTTTCCATCCTTCTATCTAATGCCAGCGTAATTTTGAATTCAATAAATGTATCAATGTGATATAAATCGCAGCTCTTTGTACTTTGGTCAAACCAGGCAGTTTTGCTTATTCTGAAAGTTGTATTCTTTATAATACTACGCAATTCATTTTTCGAAATCGGTAAAGAAACAGTAACGTCTTTACGATGTGCTTGTCGTGCTGCTTCATCGGCAGCTGTTTTTCCAGGAATGTTGCAGTGGCCAGGTATCCACTGTAATTTGATCTCATGTTGCGCCTTCTTTGCTTTGGTGAGCTCCTTCAGCGTTTCGTATGTCATACTATCACCTATTACTGTCCTGTTTGTACTTGTAAGTGATCCTCATGCGGCCTGTGAGTTACTGAAAAGTACCCATTTTCTAGCGTCTGCTACCGAGTTTATCATTTTTAGAGCATACAGAATAGCGAAGAGCTCAGATGTTGTAGATGACGTCATGCGGCATAATTTAAACGATTCCTGAATATTGAGCTGTGGTATGATAAATGCCGATGTTGAAGACGTTGTAGTACTTGAGCCATCTGAGTTAATATGTATGTACCCTGGATACCGCATGTGTATCTGATAAAGCGCTAGTTGTTGAGCAGCTTGGATGAACATGTCTCTCTTTCTTATAATGCCATCCACTGAGAAATCAATGCTTGGTATTACAAGCAGTCATGGAGGATAGTCCATTTCAGAGCTCCAAAATTCATTTCTGTGTAATATATGTACATTATTCTGTACATCGTTATGAGCATTGCTTTTATCTCTTAGTAAAATCTCCAGTGCTAATGGGTGGTCCCTGTGTTGTGTCTGTAAGCGAAAAAAATGGCGGCATGTTTCAATGGTTCTCATGACTGGAAAGAGTGGTTGTCGAGTCTCTGCTATGACAAGGCTGCTGGAAGTCGCTCGTGGAACACCTATGCAGACGTGCAGTCCCCTAGCTAATAGTCTTTGAAGTCGCTCCTCTGAAGTGCGGGAAAGGCCGTGTAACACTTCTGCAGAATATGCAACTTTTTGTCGTAATAAAGCATTGTGAACAGCGAGCATGGATGATACAGATCCGCCCCATGATGTCCCAGCAATTCTGCGGAGTATATTCACTAGCGTATTTACCTCGTTTTCGAGTTTCTTTATGTGAGGCGCCCATGATAGCTGCCTATCAATTATTACTCCTAGAAACCGATGCTGTGTCACAATCATTAGTGGTTTTTCTTCTAAATTGAGATTGAGGTTCTTTAACTTCTTACGGGTGAAGGGCAATACAGCTGTCTTTGCGTGCGATAGAATCATTCCTCTTTCTTTTAAAAAGTTGTTGATAATATTTATTTCGTCTTGCAATGCAATCTGAATTAACCGTATGTCCGTGCCAGATGCCCAATTGCACACATCATCTGCATATAATGAGTATTTCAACCTGGAAGGCAGTCTTTTAGCTAAATCAGCCATAACACAGTTGAAAAGAAGAGGGCTGAGTACGCTTCCTTGTGGCACTCCCTGTCTGACGTCGTGTTCTGCACTTTTTCGTTCGCTTGTCTGAATGAATATTTTACGACCTGATAAAAATTTTGATACCCACCGCAAAGACCTGCCGAACAGTCCGTGTTCCAACATACTCAGCAGAACATGAGTGTGACTGACTGTGTCAAATGCCCTTTTGATGTCCAAGAACACTGTGACCGTAAAACTACCGCAGGCGCGTTCATGCTCCACATACGTTACTAAGTGCAGTATTGCATCCATTGTGCATCTCTGTTTCCTAAAACCTATCAAGTAGTTGGAGAATACACCAGTTCTGTTGCACCACCATTGAAGTAGCGCATCAATCATTTTTTCCATTACCTTACACAAACAGCTTGTCAGACTGATTGGACGGAAGGATTCAAGGTTCAAAGGCGTCTTAGCCGGTTTTAAGATCGGAATGATGCGAGTAGACTTCCAAGACTCGTGTACAATTTCTTGCGTCCATAGATTATTGTAAATATCTAAGAGAATAGTTGTGCCTGTGGGCCCAAGGTTCTTTAGCATATTGTACGTAATGCCGTCCGGTCCAGAGGCCTATTTTTGACGACATGATGCTATAGCACAATGCAGCTCCCTTAACGTAAATACAGGGTCTAGTTGAGGATGCTGGGCCCAAAAGCATGCATTAATTTTCTGGCTGGCTAACGCGATAGAATTATCAAATAAGGCACATTGTGATGCGGCGGGCCTACTAATAAGTTGACAAAATTCATCTGCTACCACAGCTTCCGGTTTGTCCAATGCTACAGCAAGAGCACGAAATGGGAAGCTCTGTTATACAGGGCCACTAAGTGCTCGAATTACAAGCCAAATTCTTGGAACAGGTGTGTGGGGAGAGAGCGTGCCACAGAAATCACGCCAGCGTCGTTTACCTAAATTTTCTAGCCGTCTCCGCATTACACTGTGGATTTTCTGTGCATTTTTGTATGCTTCTAAACTTCCGTTGCGTCGATATGCCCTTTCTGAACGGCGTCTGATGGCTCTTAGATGTTCATACTCTCCATCGACTGCAGCATAGTCTTTTGGAATCGGGACTTTCTTTGTACATTTATTCGCATTATCTTGCAAAAATTTAGTAAAGCTTTCAACTGTCGTGAGTTCGCTATTTTGGTTTGTTCTTGGTGAAGCTTTTCAGTACGTCAGTTTGCTGTAGCGTCTGGTGTCGTCTTTTCGCAAGTAGGGGTGATTTATTAGAATGGGAAAATGGTCACTCCCACGTGTTTCTACATCCGTTGTCCATACCACACCATTCACTAGATCTTGGAAACACAAGGTAACATCAATGCAACTATAGTAATTATGCCCTCGGAGAAAAGTTGGGGAGCCTCATTTAAAATTGTCAAACTGCATTTGTCTGCGGCACACTCAAGAATGTTCCCACGTGCATCACATCGATCACTACCCCAGATTATGTTGTGCGCAATAAAGTCTCCGCATATTAACGTATAAGAGTTAGAAATGTTGAAGATATTTGTTAGCTCTTCCACCGAAATACGGCTTGAAGGTTGTAGGTAAAAATTGATCACTGTAACGCACTGCTCACCAAAGGATACTTTGCAAGCGATGAATTCCGGGAAGTCCGAATCACTTGAGTGAACTTGATGAGAAGGTAGGTCTTTTCTGACGCACAAATGTACTCTGCTAGGACCACTTCGACGAGATCACTTATATATCACGTAGTTGGAGAGGCGGAAATCATCATTCATTCCTGCCTCTTGGATGCAAAGTATTGGAAAATTATACTGCAGAAGGACTTTACGGAAGTCAGCACACTTCTTTCGAAGACCATTGGCATTCCACTGGTATATGGAGACATCTTTGTAGCGCTTATTCATATGTTACTTGTCGCAGGTTTGACCCGGACTGTTGACACAGTAGTGCTTCCACAGGCAGCAGGGCTTTTACTTCTGGCAGGTTGTTTGCTTCCGGTAGAGCAGACAGGATTGCCTTAAGTGCTGCGAAAAGCATTGGCAGTACTTTTTTATCAACTTTTTTATCAGTGCAGAGAAGCAAGGGCAAAACCCCTTGATGTTAATAATGGATGCAGCTGTTGTGAGGACGATAAAAGACAGAGTGCTCTGCAGGACCAGGTGAGTCAATCGAGAGATCTCGGATAACTTATTTATTACTTCCGGTCAGTTCCTAAGCCTTGCAGAAGGCACCGCAACTCTACAAGAAGTGCTTTACATGGGATGATAAGAATTATCCGTATAGTAACGACACATCTATTTCGAGATGTGCTGCAACATGGTGGCAACTTGCAATTGTTGTTATCGCTTTTTAAACATTCGCGTCTTGTCAGCAACAAACTATTTGTAAGGGTGCGTTCTGTCCGATCTCACTTCTATTTTCAAACATTCTGCGCATGAAGTATATTTCTTTCAGAACTGTTTAGAGAGGTATTGAAGCGTTTCTTTGAGCAATGCTCCAATGTTCACAACGAAACAAAATGCTTCTAAAGAAGCGTGAGAAGAGAGCTTTTCAAAGGTATAATTACCACCGTAAGTAGAGCAATCTTATCGCACCGCAAAAAGCAACATACTTACGCTAGTGCCAGTGTTCATCTCTTTACTCTGTTTTCCGGAATTGTAACGCCACTTATGATAGTTTTAAAGACGATAGTCTTCCTTGGGGATCTTCGACGCAGAAATTTTGGTCTGTTTGTCTTTCTGTCGGTGGACTCGTGTATGTTTAAACCGAAACATTTACCGAAACGGCCAAAATCCAACCTCATCCGCAACGCCCACCAATATAGCTCAAGTGTACTCAGCGTTCATACTTGTGCGAATGTCAATGAAAAGCAATTATTGCGCATACCTGGGGCACTTTAACAACACGTCAATATTCTGTATCTGTGTCTTTATACTAGAAAAGACATACATAGGTATTTCTACGGACCGTAACGTTTATCACGATGCGCTCACAATACAGCGCTGCGCACGAAAAGGCAAATTGTTCCAGCGCTTTGCTCAGACAATAGGGTAGTGCACCTACCCATCGCCTTGAATTCTGCACATTATCGCCTCCGAGACGGGCGCGCATGCCGCGCGCTTCGTTTTCCAGGATAACTGCCAGATAGCGCTCTTGTCTCACGTGTGACGTGCCTCGATTCGCTCGTCCACTTCCGCTGCACTCATCGAGGTACTCTAATGCCTAGTTCACTCTGAAACATCCGCTTTCTAAAGCGACCGAAATTCCCCTGCCACCGAAACGCAGCGTCGTTTGCACTGGACGCACCCCGCTCCGCCGAATATGCCATCTACCACCGGGCGAACGCGGGATGGTCGCGCTGTCACCCGGTTGTTGTGGCGGCTCGCAAACGCTACTACGCTATCCGGTGGTGAATACTTCGACGATTCTCGTACGCAAGAAGAAAGAAAAGATGACAGTACTGCTTACTTTGCTGGCAAGTGGCTGTCTTATAATGCACGAAGAGCAGAAAAACCACCAACGCCAGTGGCGTTGGTGGGTTCGTTTTGCTCTGCTAGACCGCAACAAGCTCGGTCACGCCAACAGCGAGCTCGGTCACCTCTTTCACGAAATACGGAGGTGAAGTAAGCACAGAGTAAGAAAAACTACCGTTGGTTTCAACATTCAGTTACGTGCACTATGGCTTAACAAGTGAGTAGGGCTTGGCCGCCATCTTTCCAATTCCTTGACTAGCACTCCTATTGGTCCGCGGTGACCGATTCGGCGGCAGACGCCGCAAAATTGGTTCGAAAGTGACCGGTGCGGAGAAGGCCCTTTACGCGGATCTCACCGCCGCCGAACCAGATTTGGAGCACTTTCGGCGCCAGGAATGCTCAGTGTGAACGCGGCCTAATGCAGCGCCTCCGGAATACAATTCACTGATTTTCTCGCGCAGAAGATCAAAGAAACGTTTTGTTCACTCTCCTCCGGTGCAAGACTGTCGTCTATTGACGATATTTGCAGTAAAACGTGCAGATATGGAGCCAATTATTTATACCTAAACAACAAGTCACCCCACAATTCATTCGGAATGTTATGTTATTTATTCTAATGAATATACTTAACACAACTTGGAATTCCTCCAAAAATAGTCATAATCATTCACGTGTACTCTCATGAACAACCCCAAGTCACTAATGTTCTCGGTATGATGATTCCAAGCCATATTTATGTCAATGTGCTTGCCGAGAATTTTAATTGTTTGAGAAGCTTTATTTTTACGTTAGTAAGTATTACTTTGTGAGATGTTCTGAATTATTGATATTTCGCACAAAACAGCACAGCCATGTTTTGGAGCAAGTATTATGTAGCAAATGTGCCACCAACCAGGCATGTATTTTATGAATTATTTCAATAGCAGTAACAATGATGTCATCAGGAGTTTCTAAAAAAATAATGTACTTGTATCATCCGCATGTATTATATATTCCACATTACTGTGAGCACGTACAATATCATTGATTAAAGTTACAAATTAAGGAGGTCCTAAAACGCTACCTCAAGGTACAGCATCCCTAACGGTCATTGCTGATGATGGCTCTCGGTTTAATGATACAAATTGTGTCTGATTTGGTAAGTAGCTTCTTATTAAAGCTAAAACTCAACAGCGAGTGCCATTACAGTAAAGTTTTTCTAGCATGTTATTATGGTTTATCCTATGGAACGCCTTGGAAAAATGTACGAATATTACTAGCATAAAGTTCTTGCTTTTACATTTTTCGGGATCGTTTCTTTTTGGTTTAGTAAGGCACTTTTGCTCAAGAGTCACGGCTGAAAACCGAGCTCTGCCAACGAAATGATGTTTTGTTTAAAAAAAATAGACAACCGAGTGACGATAGGTTTTTTTACACCCCTTAGAGAAGACTGGCGAAATTGAATCTGGTGGGTAATTTCCTAAAGTGCTTTTTGTCTGACCAATTATATACAACTGTTACAGTAGCGTTTTTTATCCTCTGAAAAAACAGCCCAGTGGTGCACACAAAATTGTAAACATGGGCTAAGCTTGTACATACGAGGACTAAGCGTTAGCGTGCGTGTGTAACTATAAGTGAACAGTGAGACAGGTGTCTTAACTTTTTCTCCCGGTGAATACAAAATTCACTTGAGGACTGCTTAATTGCTTTGCTGTATTGTTGAGTTCTTTCATTCTTGCGAAAAGAAAAATTTTGCTGCTTGAGTGCCTTCGCCACCAGTGTGCTATAATTCAAGTAAGACATGGTTATCAATATAACTCTGCCATTAAAGCATCTTTAAAGGCCTTCCTTGCATGTTTTCGTATATATTTGATATCCCTCATTTCGATCTGCTGTATATTGGGCTTTATTGTAAATGGTTTTCTGGATTCCACCATGGGAAGTCAGACAGCCACCTGGAGTGAACTAGATCCCTGCCTCACCCTCAACAGACAGCCTATTTTACAGGTGGATACGTAACGAGTACTGGCGTTCCACATCCACAAAGAGGCATCCGGGAAGCCCACACACCGTGAACTACAGCATGGCTGTCGCAGCTAGCGTAACTCGATAGGGGAATGGCAAACCGTAGAAATAAAGAACTAGACATGCTGTATACGTATGATTCAAACTTTTCTCAGCAGTCGAACTCCCTACGCCACTCCCTATGTCGGGATAAAGAAAAAAGAGGTAGTGAAGCTCCAAATTTTCAATACTTAATGCCACCAAATCAGTTGTTCACCTTCCGCACATGGCTTCCACTTTGAAACTTCTCGAGACAGGCGTGCAAAAACACCTGGTAAGATCTAGCCGAAGCTCACTAGAATAGTCACCTAGATCAGCTAACACCCTCACCCACTGGAAGGTCAGTTCTTCAACGGCTGGACTATTGCGACAATATTCGAGCCGACTCAGACAACAGACATAAAAGAACAAATTCCCCAAGCACTCGAAAAATTTTCTGCTCTGCACGACTGCCGCGCAACTCACCCCCCACGTGTTAAGTAAAAAGAAGAGATAAAGAAGACTAGCTTGTGTGAATGTACAGTACTCACGGTTTCAAACAGGACACTTGAAGCGGGTGGCCATCGGTACATGTGCCGCAACTCGTGAGTGCTCGTCGAACCAAGGTGTAGCATTGTAGTACAGGGTGAGGAGGAGAACACCTACAAGGCAGGATTACTCCTTTCGGTCGCTGAAGAGTCGGCATTCGCTTCCCAAAACGCACACTGACACTTGCGCGCTTTCGCATGGCACCTGTATGGATTCAGGGATGTGCGCCATTTATATTGCTACGCGAGCAAACGATGCTCTCGTTCGGCGCCTTACAGATGCACGTCGCTCAGATACACATCTTTTGAATACTGCCCAGCCCTGACATTTCGCAGAAGTGCTATTGGGGAACCTATTCTGTTTTCTCCTTTCGCTGCCACCTGTAATATTTGTATTACCCCCTTCAAACGTTAATTACTGGCCATTTGCCAGCCATCGCAAAACCATACCACACAAAAAAACAGTACAGTAAGCTGGGGATCTTGTAAATCAATATGCTGGAAATATAGGCATGAGTACGGCTCGAAAAAGAGAGCACGTGTACAGAATTTAACTCGTTCTGCATTTATAGTTTCCAAGTTTGTACAGTTCTCTTGTTCAGCATGTAGTTGTGGCGTGCGCAGCCAAATCTATCGCTTGGTGCTTTCTTACTGCGCATGAAAAATAACCACACAAGTAATTTCCCATAGAGGTATACGATCGATGACACGGTACTGAATTTTGATTGTTTTATTATGGATACGAAAAAAATTGGCAGATGCCACGTACAGTGGGAATCGATGATACGCGAAGCACGAGTGAAAAATGTGGATGTGTCACCTAAAAATGAGTTCAACGTTACGAGGTGGAGGTAAATGATGTGGTACACGACATCTGTGTCATGATTATCATGTTTGGATGTGTTGTTTATATTCGTCATCTATTCACCTCACGTGGTACTAAATTTAGTATATATGAAGCTAGCGAAACGGCTGCGAGTACGCTATGAGCGTGGTATGTTACCATGCTCTTACATGGCACGTGTGTCAGAATTATCATGCGTGCACCTGTTATATATTTCTTCATCTATTGACGTCACGTAACACTAAATTTCGTAAATGCGGAGCTAGCAAAACTGCCGCGAGTGCATCATGAAGGGCCCTATATACTCCAATGTAGCGTTGATGCGCGCGCATGCTGGGCACAGCGACGCTACGTTAGCAAAACGCGAGCACTTTATTGTCTGACGCCAGGTGCGACCAGCGTCTGTCGGCACGCTCCAACGGCAACCGGCGCGAAATGCGACATGCTGCCGATGCGTTACCCAGGCAACACTGCATCTCCCATTTTTCGTGACGGAAGGACACCGCACGCACTGAAACGCGCATGCGTCAAAGCAACACAGTGCGGCAAGCACCTGCGAGTTTGTGGCAGGACCAGCGCCTGGCGTGGCAATGCCGGCAGGACGCCAAGAAATGACCACCGGCGAGAACGCGCACCGCGTCACGTCAAAATGTATCGGCACCTTAACTGTGGCTCGTAGTCATGTTTTTACATGACACGCATCTCATGATTATCATTTTTGCGCAAGTCACATATTCACGTTACTCATTGGCGTCACGTAATAAAAAATTATGTGAAGCATATGTGGCATATGTGCAGCTAGCGAAACGGCCACTAGCGCATCATCAGTGTCATAGATAGATAGATAGATAAATAGATAGATAGATAAATAAATAGATAGATAGATAGATAGATAGATAGATAGATAGATAGATAGATAGATAGATAGATAGATAGATAGATAGATAGATAGATAGATAGATAGATAGATAGATAGATAGATAGGCGCAATGTCACCGAAGTTCTCTAAGAGATGCTTCGCATTTAAAACAATGTTATGCGGGCTCATAATCGTATTTTGGTGCTTTTAATGCGACATTCGAATAACGGTAAGCTGTAGGTATAGGTGGTGTAACATAGATCTGTCCACTCGATCGAAGTGACAAGCCTGCGGCTTCACTTCAATCGAGGGGACAGTCATTTAGGCCCAAAAAGCAACAAGATCAGCTTTGAGGTCAGCTACGCATTCCAGACGCACTATTATTCATTTTGATCACAAACTGAAACGTGTTGTACGCCTCATGCGGAACTGCATGCGTCATCCGCTTTCAACGGTTGCTCGCGGTTTCAATATGTCAACGAAGCTGCTGACGTGAAATCTATCAAGCCCATGAGCAATGTGTATCTCGCAGGCTATACACACAAGTGCGCCGATGAAATCGTATATGCATAAATATCCCTTTCACCCTTTCCGATCTTGGTTTACGCATTTCGTGTGGCATGACCACCCACACTGCGCAACAGCTGGCCCCTGCACAACCAGAGCGAGCTCACGTGCTACCACGCTCCGGACTGCGTATGAGGATGAGTAAGACGATGGGTCTTCTTCCTTATACACTGAGCTGAAGTCCCGATACATCGTATCCGCATCCTATATCTTCCCACGCGTCGACGACCCTTTCAAAGTTTCCCGTACCTTGAAAGCGCACATTCACCTACTCATATTCATTCTTTCCATGTCATGTCATGCCATGACATGTCATTAGTGGAATCGGTTGCCTGCGTCACTAGTCGCTGTCAGAGATACAGACGGTTTCCGCAAAGCATTAACAAACACGCTATAAAGCTGCATCACGCTCGCAACAGCATTTAAACACACAGCAATTACAAGTTATTGTTTTTTTATTACCTATTTCTGTACAGGTCTTTAGGTTACCATTTAGATTTTTTTCTTGCCTTGTTACCGATGCTTTCTTTTTTCACTGATGTTTTCTTTTTTCGTTACTCGATAAATTTGCTTTTTCATGTGACATTTGTTTTTGCACCTCTATTTTGAAAACGCATCAGTCGAATATTTTGGTGCAGTATGCACTGCCATTCACTGTGATTGCGATGTCATAGCGGAATTTCGCGTCTTATTTTTCTTTTGTTGGTTCATGTACAAGCTTATCTTGTTTGCTTCATTTCGTGCACTATTTCATAGTGTCATACTTTTTCACGAAGTTTCTTTTTCTGTGTATTTCTTATATTGTTTTCATTTACTTCAGCCCTTCCAGTCTACAATGTTTCTTGTAAGCCGTGAGGGTACCCCTAAATAAAAAAAATTGGCAGACTCCACGTATTGAGAATTGATGATAAGCGAAGCACGAATCAGAAAGGTTGATATGTCACTTTAAAATGAGCACAACGTTACGAAGTGGAGGTAAATAATGCCCTACTTTACTTTCGTGTCCCGAATATCAGGCTTAGATGTGTCATTAGCCTTCTTCATCTATTCTTGTCACGTCTTACAAAATTTAGTATATGTGGAGTTAGCGAAACGGCCGCGACAACACTATCAGCGTCGTAAGTTTTCTTGTTCATACATGACACGAATGTCAGGATTATCATGATTGTACCAGTCATATTCTGTCATCCATTGACGTCACGTAACACCAAATTTCTTATATGTGGAGCTAGCAAAACGGCCGCGAGCGCATCATGAAGGGCCCAATATCCTCCAATGTAAATTTGTCGCACCCGCACGCTGGGCACAGCGACGCTACGTTAGTAAAACACGAGCACTCTATAGTCTGATGCCAGGCGCGACCGGTGCTACCAGCGTCCGTCGGCGCGGCCCTACGGCAATCGGCTCGAAATGCGGCATGCTGTATTTCGCGCCGATGCGTTACTCAGACAATACTGCGTCTCCCTCTTTTCGTGACGGAGGGACGCCAGACGCGCTGAAACACGCATGCGTCAAAGCGACGCAGTGTGGAGCGCACCTCTGAGTATATTGTTGCGCACATGCACGAAGACAAAGAAGCGTATACGGTAAACGCACTTGTCGCCAAGAGCGAGAAAGAAAGAAGAGGATCAGGAGGATCTTTAGCCAGTCGGCTGCTTCCATGCAGTCCCTCACGAGCTAATATACGGCCCCTTTGAACGTCTAAAAGTCTCTTTCAAACGTAACAGAGTAGTGGAGGAGCTGAGTAAGTGCTTCAACTACGGAACGATCACTGCCACAGCTTCGACGAAGCCGTCGACTTGCCGGTCTCCCACCATCTGCCGTCAGTGACTTCGACATGCCCGAAGAAGCAGGCGTTTCCAGGACGGCACCGTCTGCCCCACTTCCGTACTACCGAGTTCCACCGCCCTTCGGAGGAAAAGCCGAAGAAGATGTCGACTCCTGGCTCACCAAGTACAAACGTGTGGGCAAGTCCAACGGTTGGGATTGTTATGCCTGCGAGTCCACAGCGAACGTCCATGCCTCTGAAGAAGGCAATCCGTGTCAAGGCCAGCACGCGAGCCCGCCTGACGCGATGAACAAGTCAACGGCGTCATCACGTGACGGCGCCTGTCTGCCGCGCACGCACAGTGAGTCACCTAAGCCAGCGAGCCCGTCGAGCAAGTAACCGGCGCCTTCCTGTCTGGTGGGTCTGACGCAATGCCTGGCAACGTCACTCGTCCTTAGGTGCAGCCACCTGCAGCACAGCATCTCCAGATTCGATGAGAAAGAATGACGCGGCCCAGCGGCGACCCCAATGAAGGAGTCTGACCTCACGACCAGCGGCGCTTTTGGTTGGACATTTGGTTACTCAAAGAATCCACCCGGTGCATATAAAAGAAGCCCTGCGGCGCGTCGCGAGCAGCAGACCCATTTGAGAGCAGACCTATGTGTTAGAGAGGAGAGCTCGGCTCTTCGGGTCTCTAAGCTGTCAGCCCCAGTGCCGAATTTGTAACGCATCTGTATATATGCTGCACATAAACCTTGTTTAATTCACCGTCGTCTCGTCCGCTCGTCTATCAGCTCTGCGCAGAAGCAGTCGCGAGCTGAGAAACCTACGCTACCAAACGGCTGGTGACCTTTCCGGTGGAGTTCGAAGCAGTGGCGCCTTCGGGACCGTGTTGGCGTCGCCGTCTTTCAAAACAGTGGTTGCAGCGGTGAGATTCGTAGCGCCCTTCGTAACGTCGTCGGAGGCGCGCTCGCAGCAGTGGTTGGCAGCTGCGGGATCGGCCGGCGTCAGAGACATCGATGCGGTGAGTGCCTGATGTTTTCCCCTCAGTTCACCAGACTACTCTAGCTCAGGTTGTAGTAGTTTAGAGAAGGGCTGTGTGAAGCATTAGAGTGAGCTTTGATCGTTTCAAGCAAAGTCGAAGTGCTCTGAAACCAAAGTTAGTGCAGAGGGTGTAAACACAGGAGTGTCAAAAATTACTTGCGCGTCTTGCTAGTTGACTTATAGTGGGTACGGCAAGTAAATTGTTAACAGGGGCAAACAGCAAGAGGCTAGCGTGAACGACGGAGAACCTTAAAGTGAAGGAACTCATAGAAATTTGTGAAAAACTCAGCATTACTTTGGGCCGCGCGAAACGAAAGCAAGCGATCCTTGAGATCACGAATGATGAGGGAGTGAGTGTCGGCTGAGGAAGCCCATGAGGCCTGGGTGAATATGAAAGCGCACCACTGAGGAGGCTAAAAGGCGAGAAGCTCGCGAACGTGAAGAAGCTCGCGAAGGAGCTGAAAGGCGAGAACGCCGCGAGGAGGCCGAGAGACAGTAGCGCCTGGAGTTCAAACGAATAGAATTGGCAATCCTAGAGTGTTCGCAGGCGCCTAGCGTAGCTTCTCCGACGAATCAGGTCAGCGGTTATAGAATTCGGGACCAATTGCCACCGTTCGTGGTAAGCGAGGACATGGCGAAGTATCTCGTCCAGTTTGAACACGTCTGTGAGCGAAATGCTTTGGAGCGGTCTCTTTGGGCGCGGAACCTGTTAGCTCTTCTTCCCGGCGAAGTCTCCGACGCGATAACTTGCTTGTCGGGGGAAGGGTTTGAGAGCTATGAAGAGGTTAAGGAAGTGCTCTTGAGACGTTATAAGTTGTCACCCGAGGCTTTCAGGCAAAGGTTCCGGTATGCTAAAAAGGGGAATGAGTCACACGTTCACTTCACGTTTCATCTAAAAGCTGATTTAATTTAATGGCTCAAGGGCGAAGGTGTTTATGACGACCGCGATAAAGTGGTGGAATGCGTTGCGTTGGAGCAATTCTACCGCTGCATCGAGGAGGATGTCAAACTTTGGCTGCAGGACAAACTTGGTGAAGTACAGCAAAACAAGGCAGCAGATTTAGCTGAGGAGTATTATACTCGCCGAAAGTTGCATAGCAGGGCAGTGCGCGTTGAAAAGGATGAAAGGAAAGAGGGCTTTTCAAAGAAACCTGATCAACGAAAACCCGCTCTGCACCGTTATTTCAAGAAGGACCCGTCTCTAAGAAGGACACTGTAGGGGAAGGGCAAACGGAAGCGGAGAAATTGAGTGAGGTTCCTAAACAACGCACTGATACCACACGGGCGTTTGAATCACGAAAGCCGCTAATCTGCTACAACTGCAAAAAGGAAGGGCACATTGCGATAAACTGTAAGCAAAAGTTTGCTTTTGCAACAATCCTAGAATCACAAAAGAACATGTGGTTGTTGGAACCGTATATGCAAGAAACTAGTGTGAATGGGAAAACGTGTCGAGCACTTCGTGACTCAGCGGCAACCATGGACGTTATCCATCCTTCATAGGTGTCTCCGGATGACTTTACAGGAGAATGCGCGTGGATCAGGCAAGTCGCCGAGGAGCAGAGTGCTTGCTTACCAATCGCCACGGTTGTCATTGAAGGCCCGTTCGGTAAGCTTTGCACCGAAGCGGCTGTGTCTGCCGCGCTTCCGGATCGTTTTCCTTATATTTTCTCTAACAACTCAGAGCAGCTTCTCAAAGAGCAGGGTAAATCGTTCTTCCCCAACTTAGCGTACATGGCTCTCACGCGTTCGCAAGCGCGGAAGCTTTCGCAGGAACTTGATCTTGTTCAATGCGGTGAACTGTCAAGTGACCTTGTCGACGGGTCGACGGAACCTCAGAGAGGAAATTTTCCGCGTGAGTCATGTGAGCAGTTACTCGAGCGGCCCGTCGCCGAAGCGACCGGCGCAGTTTCCGTAGCAGGGGGAGACGACATGTCGCCATTGAATCAGAGCGAGAGGACTGCAACGCTGTCGCCTGTAGCGGAAAGTTGGAGTGAGCTGTCGAGGGTTAATCCAGAAACGCTCATTCGAGAGCAGCGTGAGGACCTCTCGATTAAAGCGCTAATGGAAAGCGTAAACTTGGGAAAAAAGAAAAAGAATGTCTCTTTTTTTGAGAAAGCAGGGCTTTTGTATCGGAGCTACAGAAATGCGCAAGGTCGCAAGTATGAGCAGCTCTTGGTGCAACAAAAGTATCGTCGCCAACTATTGGAACTGGCGCAAGAAAACGCATGGGCAGGGCATCTCGGCATAAAAAAGGCCAAGGCTAGAGTTTTCCTTGAGTTTTATTGGCCGAAATGCTGAAAGGATATCGAAGACTTTGTACGCTCATGCGACTCTTGTCAGAGAGCGGGGAAATCAACGGACAAGGGGAAAGCACCCACGAAGCTTGTTCCAATTATCACAGAACCTTTTCGGCGCCTAGTAATTGATATAGTCGGGCCATTGCCAGAGTCAAGGCAAGGTTGTCGGTACATCCTGACGGCTCTCTGTGTAGCCACCAAATTTCCGGAAGCGATACCACTTAGGGAGCTCAATTCTCCTCATGCCGTGGATGCACTGCTATCTATACTTGCACGCGTCGGATTTCCTTCTGAAATCCAATGCGACGATGATAGTGTCTTCACTAGCTGCCTTACCTCTACCTTTAAGGATAAATGTGGAATAAAAGTAGTGCACAGCTCCATCCATCACCCGCGATTTAATCCGGTAGAGCGTATGCATTCCGTTCTGAAACGGATACTGAGAGCTCTCTGCTACGAGCACAATTGCGACTGGGAAGCGTGTATTCCTTCCGCTATGTTCGCTTTGAGATCAGCTCCTCATGAGAGCACTGGTTTTAGCCCTGCAGAGCTTGTGTGTGGCAGGAGTTTGAGAACACCATTGCGAATGCTACGCGAGTCCTGGGAGGGATTCGATGAGGACCCTAATGTAGTTGCGTATGTTCTAGACCTCCTTCAGAGGCTTGGAAAAACGAAAGATCTTGTGGAAAGCCTCATGAAGGCTGCACAAGTGTTGTCGAAGGAGTACTACGACAAATTGGTGAAGAAGCGCACATTTGAAGTTGGTAGTCAAGTAATGCTGCTGCGGCCGTCCAAAAAGAACAAGCTTGAGGTTCATTGGGAAGGGCCCGCCAAAGTGATATCGAAGCTTTCTGATACCAATTATGAAGTGAAATTAGGAAGGCGGCCGAACAAAATTTACCACAGTAACTTGATGAAACCATATGTTCAACGTCATGTGGTCATAAATCTGCTGTTGAATGCTTCAGAAGAAGAGGGAGAAAAAATTTTGAGTTCTAGTGATGTAATCGAAAGGGGATCGGAGGTAATCTTGGAACAGTTGAACCTAGAGCCTAGGTTAAGTGAAGTGCAGAAGAAAGAGCTGAGAAGGATTGTTTCTTTTTATAAGAAATCTGGACTCCCCTATTGTAGTTACACAGATGTGCAATGTCGCAAGTACGAGCAGCCCGTAGTACCGCATAGGTATCGTCGCCTAAAAGTGGGCGGTTACTGTTGTGGAGCATGATACTGCGACAGCACAACTTTGACGTTCGCAACAAACAAAGGAAAAGCTAAACGCTAATGCAGACGCATTGAGCCGTGCATGTTAGTACCTTTTCCACCTTTTGGTTTCTCGCTGGCGATTCGGGGCAAAATTTTGACCTCATCACGACCTGAGCTGAGCGCTCTCGTCCAGAGTGAGCTCAAGGAACGAATTTTATGTTGTATTCTAATTCGTCACGTTCTTGTACGTGTAAAAAAATGAGTTGTCATTTTAAGAGTCTTGTGTCCCACATGTGCATCTTGATGTAGAGAGAACGAAATTCCGATAGACACGTAGCTAGGTATACGTTGTACTATATATTGTCTGGTGTTCTGTCGGGTGACCGAGGGCACTTGCTGGTGTCGTGTGCTGTCTGTTGTCGAACCGTTCTTGACAAGTTGCAGAACCATCGACAAGTGCTGAGAACAAAGATGGTCAGAAGAGACGAGCGAAGCTAGTCGACAAGTTGTGGCGACAAGCTAGTAGAGCTGGGATCCGCCCTCAAGAATGGGATGTATTCCCGGAACAAAGTCTGGAGCTGCATTCTCCCTATGGCCCTGTAGGCGAAACTGGAGGGACCTGGCGAACGAGCGTGCCTGACATCCGAGCCACGTGGAAGCAGCTCGTCTTTCCGGCGCATTGTCTGGCGGCGAGGGTGTTGTTATGCCTGCGAGTGTACAGTGAACGTCCATGCCTCTGAAAATGCAATCTGTGTCAAGGCCAGCACGCGAGCCTGCCTGACGCGTTGAACAACTCAACGGCGTCATCACGTGACGGCGCCTCTCTGCCACGCATGCACAGTGAGTCACCTCAGCCAGCGAATCCGTCGAGCAAGCAACCGGCGCCTTCCTGTCTGGCGGGTCCGACGCAATGCCTGGCGACGTCACTCGTCCTTAGGTGCAGCCACCTGCAGCACAGCCTCTCCAGATTCGATGAGAAAGAATGACGCGGCCCAGCGGCGACCCCATTGGAGGAGTCTGACCTCACGACTAGTGGCGCTTCTGGTTGGACATTTGGTTACCCAAAGATTCCACCCGGTGCATACAAAAGAGGCCCTGCGGCGAGTCGCGAGCAGCAGACCCATTTGAAAGCAGACCTATGTGTTGGAGAGAAGAGCTCGGCTCTTCGGGTCTCTAAGCTGTCGGCCCCAGTACCGAACTTGTAACGCCTCTGTATATATGCTGTACATAAACCTTGTTTAATTTACCGTCGTATTGTCCGCTCGTCTATCAGCTCTGCGCAGAAGCAGTCGTGAGCTTAGAAACATACGCTACCAAACGGCTGGTGACTTTTCCGGTGGAGTTCAAAGCAGTGGCGCCTTCGGGACCGTGTTGGCGTCGCCGTCTTTCGAAACAGTGGTTGCAGCGGTGAGATTCGTAGCGCCCTTCGTAACGTCGTCGGAGGCGCGCTTCGCAACAGGATGCAGCCGCTATGCTAGCCAACGTAGTGTTCTCCCTGACCAACACCGCACTGGTATTGTACGAGAACCACGAGGACGCACTCACAACGTGGGATCTTTTTGTTGAAGAGCTCAGGGCGTGTTTCGGCGACTTCGTTGCTAAAAAGAAGCGGGCTGAGCAAACACTGTCACAAAGGGCGCAGCTACCAGGTGAGACATGCACCACTTACATAGAAGAAATGTTAAGGCTGTGCAAGGTGGTCTGTGCAATTATGTCGGAAGAGGTCAAATTTGGGCATCTGCTCAAAGGGATTGCTGAGGACGTGTATGATTTTCTAATTGGAAAAGAAAGCTTAAGTTCTGTGTCCGACGTCATTCAGCATTGCCGAACGTTTGAAACGCTCAAGATGCGTCGAATTGCCCCAAGTTTGGTCGGCTGGCTAACGTTACAACTGATGCCAGTGTGGACACGAATCCTGGCCTCGACCTTTTTTCTACCATTAGACAGATTGTTCGTGAGGAACTGTCCCAACGATAAATGTCGTGTTTGACAGTAGACCATCGTGAGTTGTGTCTGCCACGTGAGGCTATGGATGTGCCGTGCCTCCTTTGACCCCATGGCAACCGATGATGAGCGCAGCAACTGTGGAGTACAGCCCAGCCCCACAGTCAAGGATGACAACCAGATTTCTCGCGTCGCGGTATGACCGACGCTCTCAGCGCATGCCTCCTCGACACCCGACGTCTCGGTACGACGTACCCGACCAGTACATCCGTCACACAAGAGCAAATAATGACGCTCTAATCATCGACGACCAACAAACGTTTCGACCTCGGCCGGTGTGCTATTCCTGCGGTGTGCCAGGCCACATATCGCAGTTTTGCAACCGTCGGGTTACTCCTCGGTACCACAAACCATCCGACTTTTCACGACGCTTCAAACAATCTCATGGTGTCCGGCGGCCGGCCCACATACCACCTGATGACAAATATTGGCCCAGCAACTTCGGCAACTACACCCCGGCATCTGACAGGAATTTAACGCCCCCACCACGACCTCGTGCTCATCGTTCTCCTTCTCCGCTGCGTCTCCAAGCGCTCTCTTCGCCACCGGAAAACTAGCCAGTGCGTCCAATGGGGGTGAGGTCACTGAAACGTGCTACTGACAGAATTACCCCCTGTGTGTATGTTTAAAAACAAAGTGCGTGTTTTGGTGGATTATGTGCCTGTGATGGCCTTGGTGGACACAGGTGCAACGATTTCCATGATGAGTGCTTCCTTTAAAGACGTGTTAGTGCGGAAAGTTGTTTTTACCTGGGACGAAACTTCGATGTTCTGTGGAGTGAGTGGAGAGCCGTTGCGCCCTATTGGTGTGTATAGTGCTGAAGTATTTTTGGGAGGCCTTATGATAACGACAAAGTTTGCGATTTTTCCTCGGTCTACACACGATGTCATTCTCGGCATGAACTTTTTGCGAGAATGTGGTGCCAATGTAGACTGTCGCACGGGGAAAGTCTTTTTGAGTGGCCAGATGCCGTCAGAACTTCTTTAAACTCCAGCGAATGACCAAACTACGCTGTGTGTCTGTGGCGATACGTTCATACCTGCATTGTCTACCGTGCATGTTCTTGTTGTTTGTCGCGGCGCGGATTCTGGCAGCTTTGATGCGAGCGTAGAACCAATGCACATAAACTGCGTGAAGAAAAATGTGTTGGTTCCCCATTGTGTGGTGTCGATAGATGGCGGACGAACTGGCCTATAAACTGTAAACTGTTCTTCTGAGCCCGTGACACTACCCAATGGTTTGAACTTAGCTTCGGTCAGCAAAGAACACGTGACCTTATCAGTGGTTGAGCTCACAGATGTGCCGGAAGAACGTGACGGAACTGGATGTCACAACTTGGACGGCGCGCTTATGGCAACGATAAATAAGTCGCTTAGCTCAAGCGGGCGCCGATCTTTAATGAATGTGCTGTTCAAGCACGTTTAGGTATTTGGCTTTGCGCAAAAGGGCATAGTAATCCCTATCACCCTGTCTTGAACGCGCCATACCTTCAACACTGGCACGGCAATTCCGATTCGCCAAAAAATATATCGTGTGTTCCCGTCAGAAAGACAAAGTATCAACGACCAAGTGCAGGAAATGATGCAAAAGGGAGTGGTACAATACTCAGCCAGTCCGTGGGCAGCACCGGTAATCCTTGTTAAGAAGAAAGATGGATCTTGGAGATTTTGCGTCGACTATCGCCGACTGAATGCCGTGACTAAAAAGACGTATACCCGCTGCCCCACATAGAGGACGCATTAGACTGCTTACATTCGGCCTCTTATTTTTCCTCCGTAGACTTACGATCCAGTTATTGGCAAATTCTGATGCACCCAGAAGACAAGAAAAAGACTGCCCCTTTGTAACCCCTGATGGGCTCTTTGAATTCAACGTGATGCCATTTGGACTATGCAATGCACCGGCAACGTTCGAGAGATTTATGGACACCATTCTGCGTGACTTGAAGTGGAACATCTGCATGTGCTACCTGGACGACGTCGTCATCTTTGGCCGCACGTTGAGTGAACACAGCTTTTGTCTGGATACTGTTGTGAGCTGCATCCGAAACGCTGGCCTAATTTTAAACTCAAAGAAATGCCACTTCGGAGACCGCCAGACGGTTGTGCTCGGGCATCTCGTTGACAAGGATTGCATTCGCCCTGACCCCCAGGAGACAGCAGCAGTTGAGGCGTTCAATGCACCGCGATCCATCAAGGAGCTTCGTAGTTTCCTGGGGCTTTGTTCGTACTTCCGCCACTTTATTCCGAAGTTTGCCGACGTTGCGTATCCTCTCACATGCCTCTTACGAAAGGACAATTCCTTTCAATTGACTCCGGAGTGCGATTCTTCATTCCGTCAATTGAAGTTTTTGCTGACGTAACAACCTGTCCTTCAGCACTTCAATCCTTCTGCTCCGACAGAGCTTCATACGGATGCTAGCGGCATAGGTATTGGAGCCGTCCTAGTACAACGTTACGGCGACCGCGAACACGTCATCGCATACGCAAGTCACTCTCTAAGCAGGCCGGAACAAAACTACACTGTTACGGAACAAGAATGCCTGGCGGTATTATTTGCAATTCAGCGGTTTAGGTCTTACCTGTACGGACGTACATTCACAGTTGTAACCGATCACCACTCGTTGTGTTGGCTTGTCAACCATCGTGACCCTTGTGGCCGCCTTGCGCGCTGGGCACTCCAGCTACAAGAATACAGTTTTACCGTCGCTTACAAAAGTGGTCATCGACATGCTGATGCGGACTGTCTTTCACGTATGCCACTTAGCACAACGGACTGTGAATCCGACGACCTTTACCAGCTTGTAGCGTCTGTGTCGCCCACGTTCCCGGACTATCCCAGTTTCAGAGCAGAACAGCGTAAGAACGCTAAACTAGCACCACCTTTCGCCACTGCATCCGCTTCCACTAGTGCACGCCGTTTCTGTATGCGTGATGGCCTGTTGTTCAAAAGAAACATCTCCAGCAGTGGTGCGCGTTTCTTTCTAGTGGTCCCGGAGAGCCTGCGAACAGTTAATATGAGTGTCATGCACGACGACCCTGCATCTGGACACTTAGGTTTGGCGCAGCTTATTCTCGAAGAGTTGATGTCCTCGATCTCCAATTGCCATGACTTCGGACTGATAGCTATTCCACAACGCCTGTATCTCAGCCTGGTAACCTTTCAATGGACATACCAGCACTCACCGTTGATGTAACTGTAATAGCCTTTGTAGATTTGGGCACTGACTACTCGATTAATAGCGAAAAATTGGCAAGTGTACTGATATTTTTATCAAGCCTTGGACATGGTCACACGTACGCGCAGTAAGGGCATGTTGTGAAGCGCCTTGGTGTTTGCACTGCCAGGCTTAAAATAAAAGGTTCCACGTTTTTTGTTACCTCCCTCATGCTACGTGAATGTTCCAATCGACTACGAAAATTGGCTATCGGAATTAACTTTCTTCGGGAATGTGGTGTCATAATCGACTTACGCTGTCACTACTTTTCATTTTCTACAACTAAGGCTACAATAAAGGACATCTGCCGCCGTACAGCCACTGTTCGTGTTTCTGACGGCAGTGCACAATACCACCACATGCGATTATCATCATCCAGGTGATTACAAGGGCACAAGTGATGGTGAAACACTGCTAAAGTGCACCATCTCCGTGTTACTAGCACTTGTAATATCTGTAACACGAAACATCGTTGGGATTAAGAACGGTCAAAGCTAGGTCATGATCCCAAAATTTACAAATGAACATCGCCACCTTTTACGTGGCACTGCCATTGCCTGCGCTGAAGCCTTGGAGGACGTCATTGAGTGTTTTGCGTACGAATACAGTAGCCGCGACAGAACAGCTGTAACAGCAGTAACAGATGTTGACATCAACAATGCACTATCTGAAGAGAACCAAATAACATTGTGGCATCTGTTACTCGAATTCAAGGCGTACTTTTCTCACTCATCTTAAGTCAGTCAGACGCCAATCACGCAGCAAGTAATAGTCACTTACGAAGATGCGAGACCTATCCGCCAACAGTCAAACTATGTCTTGCAGGAAGAACGTCCAGTAAACAAGGAGCAGGTGGAGGAAATGATTGACGATGGTGTTCTTTAGCCTTCGAACAGCGCGTGGTCATTAATGGTCGTTCAAGTCAAGAAGAAAGATGGTACGCTTCACTTCTGTTTCGAATACAGAATGCTAAACAACGTCCTAAAAAAGGACGTTTACTCACTGTCGCGAATTGATGTCTCTACTGACCGGCTACAGCGAGGGATTTAATTTTCTTCTCTTGATTTTAAATGTGGCTATTGGCAAACCGAGGTTGATGGACACGGCCATAAAAAACACGGACTTTGTCACGCCGGATCCACTCTACAAATTTTGAGTGTTCCCGTTTGAACATTGCTCTGCGCCAGTTACTTTCCAGCGCATGATTGACACTGCCTTAGCTGGCTTAAAGTGGCAAAGCTCCCTTACCTACTTAGATGACGTGGACGTGTTTTCAGCCACCTTATTTGAACATGTTACTTAGCTAAGACAAGTACTCGAGGCGATCCGATCGGCTAACCTTACGTTAAAGCCTCAGAAATTCTACTTTGGTTACAAGATATTGAAGTTTCTTGGCCATGTTGTGAGCGCAAAAGGCGTCTGCCCTGACCACGAGGAAGCAGCCGCTGTAGCAGCCTCCCCAAATTCTTCCAATAAGAAAGGTGTTCGGTGGTTCTTTGGGTTATGTGCGTACTACAGGTGCTTTATGGGCAATTTTTCGAAAATTTCTGAGCCCCTTACTCAGTTCACCAAAAAAGACACACCATTCGTTTGCAGTTCCGAACAAGAAACGGTGTTCATCGAGCTGCAGCATCGTTTGACATCACGACCTGTTCTTGGGAATTTCGACGAGAAAGAGAGACTGAAATTCATACCGACGCCAGTAACATCAGCCATAGTGCGGTAATGATACAGCGGCACGAGAAAATTGAAAAAGTCATCAAATACGCAAGCCATGCTCTATCTTTCTCAGAGTGCAACTACAGTGCCACGGAACAGGAGTGTCTTGCCGTTCTATGGGTACTTGCTAAGTTTCCACCTTACCTCTGTGGACGCTCATTCGAAGTAGTCACATATCATCACTCGCTCTCCTGGCTGGAGAACCTGAGAGACCCTTCCGGACGACTATCCCGATGAAGCTCACATTTGCGGTATGACGTCACTATTGTGTATGTCCGGTCGTGTGCACGAAGATGCAGACACGCTATCACGCGCGCCAGTTGAGCCTGCCGCTGGAAAGCTCGAATACGACTGCCCTTTACTTGGAGCCGTAAGCATAACCACCGTAGCTGCCAAGCAACGAGTGGATGTTGAATTGCGACTTACATTTGAACATCTCGAGGGCTTCAATGTATCTTGACCCTCGCACATAGCTCGCAGATTGTCATCCTTTTGTTTGCGACAGGGCATGTTGTACAAGAACAATGCTGCTGCCGGTGAGAAGCCGATAGGTTTGCTCACTGGCAGTGATACAGTCAGTGATATAGTGAAATCACTCTACGACGTTGAGCACTGATAGCAACGCATATATATATCGCCCTTTTCTCAGCAAAAATATAGTCCAAATTCTGACCCGTTTGGGGCCTCAAACATTTCTTTTCGTAAGAGCCTCCTGTGATTGTCCGGCAACGAGTGGATGTTGAATTGCGACTTACATTTGAACATCTCGAGGGCTTCAATGTATCTCTACCCTCGCACATAGCTCGCAGATTGTCATCCTTTTGTTTGCGACAGGGCATGTTGTACAAGAACAATGCTGCTGCCGGTGAGAAACCGATAGGTTTGCTCACTGGCAGTGATACAGTCAGTGATATAGTGATATAGTCACACGGTACAGTGATAAAGTCACATGATCCTGTATTATGATCTGCGCGTAGGCGGGACACTTGTATTCGTAGTCACGTTCTGTCGGCCATCTTTCATTGATTATCTGGCAATTGATCGACTTGTTCTTCCGGAGACCTCTTCTGACCAAACACAATAGGCATCACCTCATGGTCGGTGAAATGGCAACTGCAGTACTTCACTTCATTATTGGTGTCGTGAGAATGAAACGCTAAATCTCTGCGAGTGTTGTCGTTTGTTGAAATGGCATTTCCTTGAAGGGGCATAAAAGTGTCACAATACCCAACAGATGGCAGCACATTATCTAGCGTTTGCTGTTTGCTTGATCAACGCCTCTGGAGAGGCATGATATGGTTTTCGCTTGACGGACATAGTTGTCAATTTTTACAGCTGTTGGAAAGTTCCTGTGTGTTTTTAGTAGCAATGGCTGTACTATCCCGGCCTCCCGAATGCGCCTACAAATCGCCGCTTGGGCTCAGCCTGTTTTCGTCTTAACACCTACCGAACAAAATGCGTTAAGGAGACTCCTTCCCCTACAAGGCATTAAGTAGTGTTTTGTCCCGAAGCAACTGCAAGTAACATTGTGGCTTTGTGGTAGGCCACCTGCATGCCACGAGAGCAGCCCGGGTTTAGTCTTCAATGGGATCGGAAATTTTATTCTTTACTTTATGTGCTTGTTTCTCAATTTTTCGCTCAGGACAATTTTTTGCTCACAATCAATGGTGCTGACGCCAACGGCTTAATTTCTTCGACGCGAGCTCTCTAACGCTATCGCGTTATTAATCCTCCTCAACAGTCTTAGGGGTTACTGGCAATTGCAAACACTGAATGAAAATCGTCCTCATCGTCCTTAATTTTCTTAAATGCCAAGAGTATTACATAGGCGTAGGAGAGGACAAAAACATCAAAAACAACATGGTCATTATTATATTAGGGGGTACAAAAGCAACACCAACATCAAAATCTATATTACACAATGCTATAAAAATGAATAAAATGTTTGCGAAAATACAAAAGACATGATTTCACTTTCAAAGGCGAGACAAAGACAGTGCATAAGGCCGAACAAGTGGTATAAATTCAGCCTTTCCGAATGAAAACTCAGTCAAGTGGTTCTGACGATTCGACTTACTGAAGTTGTAAGACAATATTCTCGCTCGCAGTTACGTAGGCTCAATGTCGTGCCTGGATTTACGTTGCATCTTATGTGGGCAGATTCAGAAAAAGGGCACATACGAGCAGCATCTTTTCCATATTCTGTAGCAAGTGTGAGGCCGCTATAGTTTCTTTCTTTGTTCAATTTAACAATGAATATTCAGGGAATGATTGATTGATTGATTTGTGGGGTTTAACGTCCCAAAACCACCATATGATTATGAGAGACGCCGTAGTGAAGGGCTCCGGAAATTTTGACCACCTGGGGTTCTTTAACGTGCACCCAAATCTGAGCACACGGGCCTCGACATTTCCGCCTCCATCGGAAATGCAGCCGCCGCAGCCGGGATTTGAACCCGCGACCTGCGGGTCAGCAGCCGAGTACCTTAGCCACTAGACCACCACGGCGGGGCATATTCAGGGAACGTTTATCTCAACTAGTCTTTACCATGAACTACGACGTGAAACTCTCGGTCCTAAAAACCTCCCACCTCGACTCCCTACCGTTATATATCCGCATCGAACGAAGATTCTTCACTGTAAAACAAGAGTCTGTTGTCAAACAAAAGCAACAAATGAGATTGACGCGGAATATTTGCGGAACCCTAAAACCACTAAAACCTTCCAAAGAACACTCAGGTCCTGCAAATTGCATCGCCTGAGGCCTATTCATGCACAACAAATGACTTCTAACACGAGGCACAAAAAGCGCAAACAAAGGTTTAAAAACGCCTCCATACATGATTGGGGCATGCTAAATGACACTGCAAGTACTAGGCACGACCAGTTGCCATGGCGATGTTTTTGTTAAGAAAAGTGCAAATGGAGGGAGCGAGAGCAACACAAGCAAAAAAAATTGCCCGCAGCTTCCCTCGGGGGAACACTGAGGAGGATGCGGAAGCATGTAATTGGTTAACGGGTGTTAAATTGCGACTTACTTGGGTCGATGGCTAAATTGGTTAACGTGGTTGTGAAATGGGGTGTTAAATGAGTGAACACGTACGGCACGTATGCGAAAGGGCGGTGTTTTATTTATTGCGACGAACTTTGAGGACGATGGCTTTGTGGTCGGTAAAGTAAAGAGTGAGTGGATCGGGTTGCATCGGTCGTAGGTCGAAATTTGCAAAGACGTGGTCGATGCAGGTTCCGCGAATGGTGGTCGGCTGGTGGTGTTTGCAGTCGTCGTGCGTTGCGCGTTTCAGCGAGCGCGCGGCACAGATGGTGGGCGACGGCGCATGCGCGCGCGTCAGCTGTCGAATGTTCGAGAAGCGGTGCGGACGGCGCACTACAAGGCGCGAGTATAAGATGCTTCGCATCTAAAACAAGAGAAAAATTATCCCTTGGAAGGCTAAACTCCGGATGGCGCCGCTTTAGGCACCACGCTTAGGCGCCTTCTTGCGACAATAAAAACACTCCAATACTTACCCGCAGGTCGCACCACATCGGAAGCGCCAACCATCTTCGCGTCCAGCGCACACGCGTGGCGGCGGTCTCTCGATTACTCGCCGGTCACTTCCGCCCCAACTGTTCTGGGCTTTCCGGAATCCGGAAAACCAAGCTTAATTAAGCAGCTCAACTTAAAATCTTTTTTTCCGGTCTAGCTCACGCGCACGCTTCCCAAAAGCAGGCTCTCTTCGCTCCCATAGATCGTTTACGTAAGCCTTACGTGGCATCCATCTGTCAACAGCACCCGAGTTTAAAACCTAAGCAAGGTCTCGCTTTGTAAGACACTGGCGTGAAAGACAACACATTAGAAACATTGGTGAATGTTTTTAATCCAGGGTCATTCATCTGTGGCCGTCGGCGCCACTGGTGATCCGCTGTCATAAATGAGTGTCGTGTGTGGCATCATAATTGAACCATGTGTGTTTTGGTGTTAAGTGTTGTCACATAGGGGCCGTAGGAAGCAGTGCGTGTGGTTAATTATACGCGTTGACTATGTCTGCACTGTGCAAGGTATACCGACAAGTGAAGTGCGCGAATAATTTGGCGCGCATCTTGCAGCATATATATATATATATATATATATATATATATATATATATATATATATATATATATAAGGGAAAGAAGTGTATACCTAAGATTTTTTCGTGTTTTAACACAATCTTACTGAGATCTAACAGACAGTAATGCCAAGGAATGTACAGGGGAAGTTATTAGAACCAATTGAATGAATATAAAAAGAAAGAAAATTATATATATATATATATATATATATATATATATATATATATATATATATATATATATATATATATATACCTCCGGTCTACCCACTCTTGCAACAAGAGCAAAAATCGCGCGTCTCAAATTTCTATACCACATTCTGCCTAACCACAGACGGATCGATGCATCCAGGTACATATCTTTGGCAGAATCACGAACACTACGACATAAACATGCATACACTATCAAAGAATACGCTTCCAACAACGACTGTTTCAAGCAATCCTTTTTCCCCCTGTCAATCAGCGAACGGAATAGGTTAGATCCCTCCATTACTAACGCACCATCACTGGCAGAATTCACTTCAAAAATTGAGACTATAGTTTGAGACAAGGGCTTTCTTCAACCATGACCTCAATTATTGTTTTCCAGTAGTATTTATTTGAATGTATAAGTGTACACAATGCCTTTTCTGTATAAAAATGTATTATTTCTTTTATGCAACAAAGATTCAGTTCGCTGCTTTCGAAGTGTGAATATTTGGAGTGCATAAATACCTATGTCTAATGTTTCTGTGTAACTAGAATTATTATTACCAATTTTAAAATAACTACAGTTTTGTATGCCGCCTGTATGAAAGTACTTAGCATTCATTGTATTCTGTAACTCATGCCCTCCTGCTTTGGTCTCGTAAGAGACTGGCAGTATTGTGAATAATATATATATATATATATATATATATATATATATATATATATATATATACCAGTGGGAGTAATATTTAAATGGGCCAGTTAGTCTTCGTGAAGGTATGGGATATGGCGCAACGGGAGCGTTGTCAACAAGGATAAATATATTTATTTCCCAACAGTTTCGGGAGGGGTCCTCCCTTCATCAGGGGATGAGTTTCTTGAGTCTAGCAACATGTGTTACAACATGAGGCATTATAACTCATCCCCTGATGAAGAGAGGACCCCTCCCGAAACTGTTGGGAAATAAATATATTTATCCTTGTTGACAACGCTCCCGTTGTGCCATATCTCATACCTATATATATATATATATATATATATATATATATAAGCGCGAGCGCGACAAGCGAATGACTCTTTATTCTTTTTGATATCATCATCACCTGTACAGCTTCTTTATCTGTAAATATCATCACCAGCATGATTTAGCTCGAGCCTGGCTTAATAAACCGGTTCCTCACAAGTGGTGGAGGGTGCTTTTCGTTCCCTCAAGTCCTCTCGCTCGTTCTCGCTGGAGCTCCACTCGGGTCGTCGCATACAACCCCCTGACATGGCGGCCCGAGAAAACCCTGGTCCATCCAACGTCGCCGTCCTACTGCAGCCACCGCCACCCGCTCCCCCCAACAACATTCACCTGCGTGATCCACCTGTGTTTTCCGGTCTCCGAGGCGATGATGTCGAAGACTGGATCAAGAACTACGACCTCGTCAGCGATTTGAACAGGTGGGACAATCCACAGAAGTTGCGCAGCGTCCCATTTTACTTGTCCGATGTTGCGAAAACTTGGTTCTAGAATCACCACCCGGATCTTCCCGACTGGGAGACTTTCGAGCAGCAAATTCGTCAGATACTTGGTGCCCCTGCAGTTCGCACTGAGGCAGCAAAGAAGAAGCTCGCTGAACGCACGAAGCTGCCGGGTGAATCTTACACCTCTTATGTTGAGGATGTCTTTGCACTGCGCAAGCGCGTTAACATTGGCATGTCTCAGAACGACCAAGTACGCCACTTAAAAGCATTAACACCGTCGCCTTTAACGCCCTCGCCACGCCAAATACTGCCACCACCCAAGACGTGATAACCATCTGTCAGCGACTTGACGAGCTTCAGTCTCTTCGCCTTTGCTACGATGCCACGGACATTGGTTGGCCTGCGCCCCTTGACTTGCGTGCGCTTATTCGCGAAATCGTTCGTGAAGAGCTTCACGGCCGCTGCTCTTCCTGTGCTATGGAAGTTACTTTCCTTTCTGAAAAAGATAGCTTGCGAGACCTGATTAAACAAGAGTTCGCCTCCGCATCGCGTCCGACGTGTTCCAACGGTCCCTGCGTGCGCTAGACGCGCACGCACGCTAAAGTTGCCGCGCTCCCTGCCGCACCCATCGTTCCTGTGCCTACAACAGCAGACCATACGCCTGTGGCTGCGTTATTACCGCCAGTGCGTGCACCACCTTACTACGTACCTCAGTGCCCACCTCGACCAAATTGTTACTACTGCGGCTATCGAGGACATATCGCTCGGTTTTGTCGAAGGCACCAACAAGACGAGCAACGCGACTACGCTCCTGAAGAACATCGAAGCTTCCGTCCAACCATGAACTACCTATGACCACCCTCCCGATCGTCCTATTACCGTTCACCGTCTCCTACCTACCATACGGACATGCCTGGGAATTCCCGTACGTCTCGCCACAGGTCGCCTTCGCCAGGTCGCCGTTCAGTGTCGCCTCTGCGACCCGCCTCCCATTTCATGAACGCCCACGCGGAAAACTTCCCAATCCAGTTTTAGGAGAGGAAACTGCATCCACCGGACAGCTAACAATTCCTCCAGAGCGGCCATCAAATTTGATAGTAGTGTTTGTAGAAGGTGTACGCGTTGAGGCTCTTGTATACACTGGCGCTGCCGTTTTGATTATTCGTGCTGATTTTTGTTCCCGCCTTCGGAAAGTCACCACGCCTTATGGCGGCCCACCTCTACGTGCGGCGACCAACGCTCTCATTCGTCCACTTGCACAGTGTACCGTTCGTGTCTGCATAGAAGGCATTCGTCATCACATTGTTTTCGCGGTATTTCGTGAGTGCACCCATGCTCTCATTTTGGGGTGGGATTTCTTGTCTTCTGCGTCCGCTTTCATATCACGTCATCAGCGCCTTTTGCATCTAAATGCCACTGACTCTTCTCCGCTTGAACAAGATGGATGCATCCGCCTTGTCACCACGTCAGATTATGTATTTCCACCATACATCGAAGAAATTATAAGTGTTAATTGGACATAAATTGTGGATGGTGACGTACTAATTCTCCCTTACGGACATATCCTACGTAGGGGCATTGTGATAACACCAGGGCTTATTCGCTTGTTCGATGGGTCTACGTACCTAACCACCATAAATCAAACGCCCGAGTGTTTACTGCTCTTCTGTGGCACAACAGTGTCTTGCGCGGTCGACAGTGAGCCTGTTGCGATTGTTACTCTTCCGAACAACAACCACAACGATGTCTCAAAGTCACAATCACTGCCATTCAATGCCTCTGCCACGCCTGTGTCAGCAACAATAAGCACTGACTTAACACCTGATCAAACTGATGATTTGCTCGCCCTGTTAAATAGACACCGTTCTCTATTTTACGTGAACTCGCCCGCCCTCAGCATGGCTACCACCGCTACTCACAGCATCCAGACTGACGGCTGTCAGTCTGGATGCTGGACTGACGGATGTCAGTCTGGGCGCGCCACAACATGGCGGTTTGGAAATCGAGTACGCAGGAAATTTTCCGCGCCTAAATCCGACAGGAGCTGCTACTGAGTCAACGCAAGTGTTCAACGCTGGTGAGAATTGTATCATGAAAGAGTGCGCCAAGTGCACCTACGCTGATGCACGGAGTCCACCTCAAGTACCATCTGGAATCAAACAACAAGAAAACCTCGAGCACGTTATTCGCGCACTATTCACCGCACTACGTTCACACGTCGCTAAGATGCCTGCGAGTTGAACGAAGGATATGTTGGAAGCAGTCCTGGCTCTAGAGTCAGTGTTACTTTGCTCTGCTTCCACAAACACACAGTAGAAAAATGACAATGTCTCACCCACCTGGTCTATTTCGTTCTTCAAAAGTGCCCTTAATAATGCAATGAAACTGCGCCGGTCTTCTAAAACGTCTGTGCGAACTCAACTTTTTCGTGCGCGACATTCCAATACCGATTCTAGCTCTCTCCGAAGCCGGTCTACCGAATGCAAGGACGCTCCCAGGGTACACCCGACACGCAACCCGAGCATAACGTCGTTTGCAAATGGAAGCGCAATGATATACATAAGGCGGGAAATACCTCACGTCGCCTTACCAGTGCAAGACCTCTGTTCCAACTCACTGGAAGTCACTGCTGTGCAAGTGCGCCTGGGAAACCGAAAACTGAGTGTGGTATCAGTGTACATAAGCCCACGAAAAAAGGTCCCCATGGAGACTTTCCTAAAGGACCTTTGCACTCGATGTCCCGCTCCTCGAATAATCTGTGGTGATTTTAACGCGCACCATTCACTCTGGGGAGATAAGAGTGTAGATTTTCGAGGCAAGGAACCTCTAGCAGCTGCGGATGCTGCCGACTTATGTGTGGCGAACGATGGCAAACCTACATTTTTCAGGCCACCAGATTCATGGAGTGCAATAGACCTTGTACTTCACTCCACGGACCTTCTGGTATCATCGACCACGGCTCCAGACAGGATGGGCAGCGACCATTTCCCCATCTTCACCAATATCCTGGGATTTCAAACTGCTGGTCGACAATTCTGCAATGTAACACGCTGGGACACCTACAGAGAAGCGTTGGACAAATCCACTGGTGAGCTGTTCGCAGATATGTTGCAAAGCAAGTGAGCAGCAACTTCGTTGCTGAAACTGCCCGACAATTTTCCTGCTCCTGCCTTGAAATTGAAGAACCTCTGCGCAGCACGTAGACGGGCGGAGCGAAAAATAGTGAGAACAAAAGGAAATTCGTCTGCGAAAACCGAATATAACAGGATAAACGCTGTGATTCATCGCTATACAAAAAATTAAGACAAAATCAATGGGCCGCTTTCTGTGAGAGTTTGTCAACGTTTACGCCTTCGACAAAGATATGGGCAGTAATAAATAGTCTTTCTGGGAAGATCTGAACACACAGCCCATTCGAAGCACTCGCTTTGAAACAAGGAATAGATTTGCAATCCCTTGTAGAGGATTTCGCAGACGTGTGCACATCTGGTAGATCGGCAGGAGCGGCAATTCCTCTGTCACCCCACTTTTTTCACACGATGGATACACCATTCATCTTTCGAGAGCTGGATATGGCACTTAGCAAATTAAGAAGACGCTGTGCCGTGGGTCCCGGTTTGATCAGTAATGAAATGCTGACAAATCTGCCATATGAGCGAAAAGGGCCCTTGTGGACACATTTATTCATGTCTGGAGCACGGGAGAGATCCCATTTGTTTGGAAGACAGCATGGGTGGTGCCAGCCCTAAAGTCCGGAAAGGATCCTACGAGCCTCGCGTCATATCGACCGGTATCTCTTACATCATGCGTATCCTTGTTGATGGAAAGATTAATATGTACAAGGTTAACTTGGTACCTTGAACAAGGAAGACGAAGGCCATCGTGTATGACCGGATTTCGCCTACGACTGAGGGCCCAAGACAGTGTTTTGGACCTATTAAGCCACGTCGACCACCACCACGTCAGTGGACTCTCGACACTCGCCATCTTCATGGACTTTGCCAAGGCATATGATTGTGTACTTCAGGCAGGCATCGTGAACGGGCTCCAAGCCATGGGTGTGTCGGGAAATGCTCTTCGATTCGTACATGAATTTCTCAGAGACCGCTGTGTCCGTGTTAAGCTTGGAAATGTAACGAGCGAAGAGAGACGCGTTTCCCTCGGCGTCCCACAAGGAAGTGTACTATCTCCCTTGCTTTTTAACGCTGCCATGGCCAGCCTTCCCGACACTCTGCACTTGGCTCTGAAAGCAGTTAAAATATCCATCTACGCCGATGACATCTGCATTTGGATCTCAGGGTACCAGCACATACGTTTGGGCCGGATAGCACAGAGCGCTATTTCAATCATTGAGCGTCACTTGTTGACACTTGGCCTATCTTTATCAGCGGAAAAATCGGCCTTCATGCTCTTCCCGAGAGCGCGACGGAAGTCAACACGTCTGTCGCTGAATATTCAAGGCCACTCAATTCGTTGTGCAATAAGTGTCCGTTTCCTGGGCATTACCATCGAGAACAAGCTGTTATGGCGACGTGCGGTTGATGGTATAGTCACTGCATCAGTGCAAAGGATCAACGCTCTTCGTCGCATGGCAGGTGTCCGTTGGGGCAACAATCCTACGTCCATGCTTCAATTGAATGATGCGCTTATAACGAGCCGCATTCTTTATTAGCTGACCCTGATATCACTATGACCAAGCCAGTTCGAACGCCTAGAGGCAGTGCACAGAAAGGGCCTTCGCTTATCGATGGGAGTCACTCAGGCGGCTTCAAACACGAAGGTCACCAATAAAGCCGAGTCTCTTCCGCTCCGCCTTTTGGCGTCTCAGGCCTTATTGACGCAGCTGTCAAGACTGGACGAGTCCTTCGCAGGCACGGCGCTTCTCCGGCGGCTAAGAGCAAGAACTGGCTCACATTTCAACGCGGCACCCTACTGAAACGTTCCGTAAGATGCGGAGACCTCACATACGGAATTATTGGAATATGGAAGACGTATGATGCGGGCTCCGCATAAGACGTATGATGCGGACTCCGCATCTTATGGAAAGACGTATCATGCGGAAATTACTGAAATGTGTGCATGTTACGTCTGAATCTAGTGCAAAGCAATATAATGTGTAAATTGAATAGACGTCCACATCTTGAGTACATGCAATACTGTGTACAAATCACAATATTTCTTAAATGTGCATGATGAGGGATTGAATCATCGGCATCTAGCTTACTAATTGTTGTGATGCAGAAGCAAAATTACCTTTTAAATAAAACACATTACAAAACTACTAAATTAACATGCTAACGATCATAAATGGTGGTTACATTGCAACACATTAATGCAGTGTTCTATGCAAGACTTAAAGAACTTATAACGTTATTATTATCAATAGAGAAGCATTAATATACACATCAGCCCTGCTACAATCAATATGTTTTTTTATTTGTCTGTATGCTCCAGCTGTGAATAGTGACATTGCAGTTTGATCGTACACAAATGAGGTGACTGCACCGCAATTTCACGAGCTCCACCTAAGCCACAGGATGGTGGCACAATGTAACAGCAATTTTAGAACGAAATGTTTAAACATAAATAATAATCATAGCACTGTGAAAGTGTGGCGCTGTGTTTATCTCATGAATGCCTTGTGGAGATCGGCGAAATGCTGCTTGAGGCTCCGGCACCACTGTAAATTTCGAAGGTCACTGCGATAGAACTTGTGTGTCCTTCATAGGCACCTGGAAATGAAAATAATTGGCACAAATAATGTCAGAGACACATGTTAGAACAATAGTTTACATGCACAAGAAATATAACACACAGAATGAAACTGAAAATTTAAGGCACACAATCCTTCATGTTATGCATATGTGAATAATAGAAGGAATGAGTGTATAAATTAGTTCTGCCACATCAAAAAAAACAGCATGCTTATCACAGTGAAAATAACTAGGTTGTCACGATTAGATAATCGATTATTATGTCCTTATGAAATTATGATTTAAACGCTTCCTGCACAGTAAAACTTTAGGAACTGCAAGTGAAAGCTCTCAGTGTTCATTTAATAGTGTGTGCATGTACATCTGCTGCCTTTATACTAAACAGTTTGTGCACAAAATTGGCATCTTGAACAATTTTGAGAGTTAAACCTAAGCAACTTATGAAGGTTAAAATCACCATGAAAGCAAGCAGGACCAGGCAGGTGCCATTAAAAATCTGTGCAAGCCAGATAACTATAACCGAACTGCACACATATAGGGGAGCAAGAGTAACAGTAATTCGGCTGCTGACCCGCATGTCGCGGTATCAAACCCCGGCTCCATTTCCGATGGAGGCAGAAATGCTGTAGGCACGTGTGCTCAGATTTGGGTGTACGTTAAAGAACCCCAAGTGGTCGAAGTTTCCAGTGCCCTCTACTACGGTGTCTCTCATAATCATATAGTGGTTTTCGGACGTGAAACCCCACATATAAATCAAGAATAACAGAATAAACTGCCAACAGAAAAGTTGGTTGCATGTGCTATCTGTAAGTGCTTACACCTTACTACATACAGCATGCTCATTCCATTTTAAATACCGATATTGAAAATAACTGCTCTATTAGGAATGTAAAAGGTAAGGTAGAACTGAACGACTCTAAAAAAGTGACCCTATTATGACATCACGTTTTCTTATAACAAAACTGACTAAGACTCTCAAATATCATTATGCAAGGAAAAAATCTTCAAAAGAACAATCAAGTTTGAAGTCATAATTATTTATATGTCTCCTATGACTATAACCAAGAAATCGACCTCAACATGGCTAATGTTAGTTTTTAAGGCCTATGTTCACTAGACAATGAACTATACCACAAAAAGCACAGCGTTCAGGCAAAGCACCACACAAAAAAAGAAAGCAGTCCTTTTTGTTATTACCTACAATGCCTTTAAAATGGTATTTTTACCTCTACTTTCCGCTTTTTATCTAAGTAACTGGTGTGAAACAAGTTAGCTGAAAATGCACTGTGCCTCCAAAACCTGTTGGTTGAATCTGAATTTTAAAAAAATGGAGAAGCTTGCACTAAATTAGGCTCCACAAGCCTTGGAACAGTGAGAATACATGACTCTTAGGACTACTTTAGTTACTTGTGTTTTGTTTCTGGGCCTAAGCATAAAGACAAGGGCTTAACTGAATTGCTGCTAACAAACAAATGCTTTCGAAATTTCGAAATTGCCCGAGCGTCAAAGGATGCTCAGCCATTTGTTGTTTTTTGCACTGGGCTATTCTACGCCAAACATACAAACCATACTGCCTGGCGACCATCACAGATGTATAGTTTAAAAAATGATGGTAATTTACTCTTCTGAAAATAGTTATTTGCAGAAATGTTTTGAAGAGAAAAGAGTAGTGGTCACGTGGGTACCTTCAGAATTTCGCAGAATGTCGTGCGGGTGTTATTTGTGAGAAAAATTTCAAAGTACCGCTTTTTCTTGCCACATCAAATTTGATCTACATATTAAGTAAAGATGCTTCTTAAAGTATTTGAAGTCAAGTAACATTAGTGCAATTTTTCTGCTACATAGGCTTTGAAGAATTCCGCCAAACTGTTTATCGTTTGCATTTCTTGTATGACAATACTGCATTTTGTATGAATATTTGAGCCACAAATACTCACTGCACAGAAGTTATATTTTACGAAAAAAAATAATGTTAGGTCCAGATTACAAATATCACTATATAATCGTTTTTGTCCACATTGAGATGCAATTTGAGCTGTGTGTTTGTCTAATTGAAAATTACTTTTATATGTAAGTTGAAAGCAAATAAACAGTTCTTGTTACATGGCAAGTGTTATCATTACAAATTTTGTTTAAATGAGGAAAATGATTTTTGAAGTCTCCTATTGAGGGCCATGGGGAACTTCGGAACGGAAGCTGTCGTACATCAAATGCAGAAAACAGCCATCATAAGAAAACTTCAAAAATTCATTTCTACTTTAAGACAAAGTGTAATCATATAACTTGCCATATAAAGAGAACTACTTCCTTGCTTTTGATGTGGCGAAAAAATTGCACTAGTATTACTGAGCTTCATGCACTACACACAAGCACCTTTACTTAATACAAAGACCGAATTTGGTGTAGAAGAGGCAGTATTTTTGAAACACTTTACTTTTTGGAAACAACACCCAGACGACATCCTGGGAAGTCCAGAAGGCACCAACGTGGCCTAATATTCTGTTCTCTGCGATATACTTTAGCATTTTGCTGTTTTCAGAAAAATACAGTAAACGAGCACAATATTTTTTTTTCAAAACACATTTAGGACGGTTGGCAAAATGGCTGGGATGTTTGATGCGTAATTGCCTCACTGCCAGCATTTATTCTTCCGAAGCTCAAGCTATCACCTCTCTGTTACTGCCTCCCTCACATACAATGCCTGCATAGGAAAGAAAAAGAAAGGCAGGTCCGACAAAGTTCACAAGGCAAGATATTTTCATGTTGGATAAATTCATTACCATAAACAGCAGCAAAATAACATTCATTTTGAGTAGTCCAAGACACAAGCTATATACCAGCATACTAAGAGCCAAGCACAAACTTTTCAATTGAACATGTGTGGTGATAGACAGGAAGTACTTATTGCAAGACTGATCAGTCTGTAATTAACTAAATGAAGTACAATGCACTGTTCAATCCAACACCACATAGGCATCTTTGCTATAGCAAAGCCATGTGTCATTGATTCATGCACTAGATGGGACAATGCAAATGTAACAAAAAAGGTGAAAAAATAAAACAAGGGAAAAAAAAGATGAAAAGGGGGGATGCAAAGTAGGAGCAGTGTAGCACTACTTTTACTTTGCATTCCCCTTTTCTTTCTTCTTTTTTCTTCTTTTCTATCATTTATCTTTTTTTTGCTTCCCTTACCCCCAACCTCCAACAGGAGAACACTTTGTATCAGCGCAACCTAACTTGAAAAGAAGCAAGGGCTGCACTCTTCTGCGTTATAGGTTTTTTTTTTTCAGACAAACATTTCCAACAGGCACACACGCCTATACCAATAGATGATGTCATTACTGACCCCGTTTAAACTAACACGCCAAGGATGACAAGGTGACTTCTAAAAATAGGTCCTCCTATCGCAACATCGGCCAGCCTGTCTGAAGCACTTCTACTGTTCACCCTGATTACCCCACTAGATGTTTCCATCTGTCGACTCACATCTTCATTTTGGATAACACTAAGACGAGCTTACATTGATGAATACGCACGAAAGTTTAGTGATGTATCATGTATCAGATTAAGCAACTCTGTTGAAAAATTATTGATAGCTTGCTTCCAGGCTTTTTATATTGTAGCCTGAAACTTCGTAATGTCTTCTATGCACATGAACCAGATTGACAACGTAATGCACAACATGCTTAAGAATACTGCGAGGAACAAGATAACGACAAAATGACCAGCCATCCAAAATTTTCGCTGTACATGTTTATAAAATGTTCATGTACCCCAAACGAGGTGCTTATGATACAAGCCGAAAAAACCTAAAAATAGGGCCTTGGAGTCTTCTGGAAGTAGACGTGTTGCATTTTTTCTGTAGAGGGCTTTACACCCATAAGTGAGGAACAAAACTCCTGTATAATGAAGAATGTTGGCAGCTATCAGTTATAGAAAAACCTAATGCAGCTAATCTTCCCCGACACATCTGTACATTTAGAGAGGTTACGTAGCTTCTGTGATTCTGGCAGTAACTCCAACAGGACCAGTGCGAAAATTGGCACTACTTGGCTAGACAAATGTCCAAACATGCCTGCCCGACTCCCTCTAGCCATCCTGGCTGAATCTGATACATGATTTCTTAACTGCTGGCTGGACAAAAACAAAACCACTGAAGCACTCACAATACACAGCGTGAAGTTCCTCTGGAGTGGTCAACTTCGTCTTCTGCGATGAAAGAGCAGCACAGTGTACTGATAAGGCACTCCTTGCAATGGTTTTCAATGCCACACAGTGACCTTGCTGTTCCTGTCGAAGAGAGCTTCGGGAGCTTGGAGGGTGCTTGCTCTTTTCTGGGGGCTGCTGCCGCTCCTCGTTTTCTGCTCAAGGTCAACCTGCATAAAGTTGTAGACGAGGCTTTAAGAGTTGTATATAATGATATACAAATTTTCGCTGAACACACATTTCCTCGTGGCACACTGAGGAATTTCTTATAAAACTTAAGGCCTCGCATATGCAAACATTTACAATCGATCCGAAGATGCACTCGACTCTAAAGAAGCAAGTTTGTTATGTAGTGTATATAAAGAAAGGTCATTCAGCACAACCACAACTACAGTTGCACACGAAAACGACATTTTACACGATCCTGTTTATTTACATGGTCCATTTTATTTTATTTACACGGTCCATTTTACACGGTCCTGTTTTACACGATCTGGTCTGCATGAACTCTTGAACCGGGCACCATATAGGTTGAAAGACACACACAGACTTTGAGACAAACCTAGTTTCCCGTGGAGCATCCTCTTGCACTATAACAACACATCTCAATCTAGTTAGTTGGTCAGAACGAGGTGAAAACAGCTCGCACTTGAAAAGCACGGGCAGAAGGAATGACGCCTGCACCCTGTGCTTTCTGTACATTCTCGTTGAGGGTGCAGTTTTCACCTTATCCTTATGCAATTTCGCATTTATAACATTGTTCACTGTATAATCTTTGTGGCGTTAAAGTGTGTGATACCGTCATGTGTATCCCATGTAATTTATAAAAATAGAATACAAGATAGCTTGATTCAAAAATAACAAATTACATCCAGCGCCATGTCCTGTAGCCATTCTTTAGGCAAGTGGCAGAATGATTTATTCTTCAAAACATATCTTACTTGTAACCACTACAAGAGCTAACTCGTACACTGGCACATTCTGTTTGCCTCTTCAGATTATAAGGTACCTTTTTTACACCAGAAAATCTTCAAGAAGAATAGAAGTGTTGTAATTGTGAAGAAAGAAATGTAGAAGGAAAAAAAAGATATTGATTGATTTGTGGGGTTTAACGTCCCAAAACCACCATATGATTATGAGAGACGCCGTAGTGGAGGGCTCCGGAAATTTTGACCACCTGGGGTTCTTTAACGTGCACCCAAATCTGAGTACACGGGCCTACAACATTTCCGCCTCCATCGGAAATGCAGCCGCCACAGCCGGGATTCGAACCCACGACCTGCGGGTCAGCAGCCGAGTACCTTAGCCACTAGACCACCGTGGCGGGGCAGGAAAAAAAAGATAACCTGCCCTGTACAGGGACCGAGCCTGCGAACTTCGAATAACATGTCCGATGCTCTATCAACTGAGCTACCATGGCGGCTATCCCTCTTCCATTTTGTACGGTATATATGTGCATTTATACATGGAAGAGTCAGTCAGCGCTGCCTGTTACCATTATGGCGAGTGTGGGACACCTTTTTTTTGCCTACTGGCAATTACATTACGATTGCAATTACGTTACGATTACTTCCAATATCCCTATACTTCTTTGGCAGCATTATGCATCTGTCCGTTCTCAGAAAATCTGCTAGTCACAGGAGGAGGCAATAGTTCGCCCTCCCACCTAAATGCATGTACTTGAATACATGCACAACTGATCAAAAAAAAAAAACAAGTCACACACCGCTAAGATTACCGAGATTCACTGTTTCAGATTCATGAGTAAAGGAAAGAACTATAAATTTAAGGGTTTGTTGTCTTTGTTGAACACATTATAATGAGAACTAGCAGACAATGATGCCAAACAAACTATAGGTGATGTTATCAAAAGTAACTTTCACAAAATTGTGAAAAGAAAAGTGAACGAAAACGTAACTTGGCGGCAAGTTACTAATGGGTTGACATTTTTTGACAATTGAATTGACATTACTTTTTATAAAATCCCTATATTTTCCTGAGTAATGTTGTCGGGTAATTCTCATTATTAGAGTGGTGAGTAGGCTGACAAAAAAAAGTATATGGCATTGATACTTCTTTTGAACACCTAAAAGTTTGAGGAACTTAAAAGAGTGGAAGCTACTTTGAGTAGACCCGAATATTTAGTTGGAGCAAAAAAAAACGTACACACATTTTTACCAGGCTTTTTAACCTATTTTGAGACATAAAAGTGTATGCTGCCAGTAATGTTAAGTACCATTACTTTTGTCACACTATGCACTGTAGCAGGTGTAGTTAGAGTGGTGATAGTGAAGGATTAATCAAGCACGCCACCAACTGCGTTCACATCAATGGTCGCGTATTTTAAAAATAAACCTGCTGTATAGTAAAAAAAATTTTAGAGCATTTATGATTTTATCCAGATCAAGTTAAACCGACTGGGTAAGCAAACCATTTGCATAAAATCAAAAGGCATAAAGTGATTCATGTATTATAACTATGTGAACAATTTCAGCAATGCAGGGCAAAGTGACAACAGTTCAATAAAAACCCCTCTCATTATAACATGCATGAAAAGCACCACACCAGAATATTTTATAGTGCATGTAATATCGAGACTACTAGACTGTCTATTGACCTTTTAGAAGAAGGGTATCTCCTTCACATTCACGGGGCAACCACTTAGCCTTTTCCTGAGCTTTTCTGTGAATATTTCCTGAATTTCAGATATCATTAGGATTGATTTAGAGTAAACAGATTTTGCTTACGCATTGAAACCTAGTTCTGTATGTAACTGCAATTATGGGTGCCAAACCATCTCCAATTAATTTTTAACATTTCACTTATTTTTTAACTGCAGCAGCACAACTAGCTATGGGTGCCCAAAAAGTAGCAAGAAACAATACCTTTACCTCTTTGAGCCTTTTGGAAGTGTTCAGCTTCTCAGTGCTCACCTTACAACATTTTTTTTAAATACGTCTTTGTATGCCCACTGCTCTTGCTCCTTGTACAGTGAGGAGGAGCACATGGCAAGAAGAGACAACAAAGAAGCATAGCGAAAAAAAGCGAAATAAGCGCGGACCTCTTTTATATCGTACAATGTGTGTAACATTACTATTGCGACCACATATAGACAAATTATCACGGCTATGTATCCATTGTAGAGTCATACACAGCTGCAACACCACGACTAAATTTCAACCTTGTGTTGGTTTAGGATCCCTTTATAGTGGCAAGCTAATGATATCTGCATTTGTTTGGCACATACTAAGATGCAGTCAAATGTGATATGGTAATCTCATTTAGAATGCACGTCATGTGGCTTCATTGTATATGTGGCCACAAGTAACTCTGGTTGCAAAGCAATATGGCAGAGCCTAAACACACGTCACCGACCACTCCAATCTGAACTTGCCTTTGCTACTTGCCCATTATCATCCCAGCAAAAAATGAATAATTGAATCTGCTACAAATAAGTGCTAGCTTATGCTAAGGACCAAGTATGAAGGGTGTTTTGTCATTATTGAGATCAGTTATTTGTTCAAGAACACTTGCTGTCAAACACAAATATATTGCTGTCGAAGCATCAAGACTCAAATATAAAGCAAAAAGAAGTGTCTCTTTAAAAATAACAGGCCACAAGGCAAGATAAATATTTGATATACTTGGGATGTAAGGCACGCACAAGAGGTGCTGCCATATTATACTTTTCCTTGTGTTGAAACTTGCGTGCTTTACTCACCCAACACATCTGTAAAGATGCCGTGAAAACACCAAGGAGCTGATGCAGCAAGGTTGAACACATGCCCAGGGATTCCACCATTCCTAAGCAGCCCTACAGCCTCCACAGTCCTGCAACCATTTGTAAGATGAATATAGTTCTACCCAAAGTTCTTGGTTTACAGACACACATGCAAGACAAATAACCACTCTATAGGAAGTTTGCATGATAATGCGCTGGGTAGCAAAACGGATGCCAATATCAAGTATCCCGGCCTGCCGCTTCTTTCTATCCGTTATTAATTAATCAATCCATGGTTATTAAATGTTCCCCCAATGTGAAGTGTGCTGGCAGTCCGGTGAAGAATTGCAATGTATTTAGAACACAGTCCAATTCATGGCAAGTAAGCATGCAATAGCGTTTTGTCAGCTCTTCGAGAAAAGAGCATGAAGTTTAGCTAAAACCCATGTTTTTTATAAACACCATTCAATTTGATATAAAAGTTGTGAGCATTATGTAAAGGAACACGGATTCATGTTTAATCAATGATTTCTTATAATGTACTGATATGAATGCAACTAACTGAATATGAAACGATCAATTTTGCTCGAGAATTTAGAGTTATGAACACTATCGCACTTGCCTGCTGCATCTTGTCCAAAACAGCGGCAAGATAGGCTAGTTTGTGTAGGTGAGTAGTAATGAGCAGTGCAAAGTAACAACAAGAAACACCAGTAACAACAGTAAGGGGCAAGCACAGACTGCCAACTGTATAATTTATTACACAAAAGTTCGCCTGAATATCAGTCAGACAACTTGTGCAAATGAAGGTCCAGTTGGGCATGAACAAGTTACGAAATCAACAATGCCTGCTTTCACTAACAGGACCCTCATTCACATAAAGTATGCAGCGATAGGCCCCTACCGAGGTACGTCACAGCATGATGTCACTGGCACATGTAAAAGAAGTGGCTGGAAAAACACTCCCGCTGGTGGCTCAGCCCGGTACAGTCGTGCGGTGTTTGGGGCAAGTTTTAATTTTTCAAAGCTTACACTTCACGTTACAATGTCGACATTAGCTGTAGTATGTGTCAGCAAACATCCAGCTGTGTGGTAAACTGTGTGGTAAAATATTTGCCACGCTGTCTGTTTATCTTGAAGAAGTGAACACACGTGGTGGCCTGTGCGAGCAACAGCGGCATAGTCTTCAAAAATGTGCACTGTTGATTGCGGCATGTAGTGTGCATTGAAAGGTATTGAGAATATCGGTTCAACTGAGAATACTGAGTGTGGTCTGTGCAGTGTCAATAACAATGTGTCTTGTTTACGAAGACTAGCACTCATGGCAGGGACCGGTCGATGAAAAAACTTGATTCGACATTTTAGTCCAGGTAAATATGCACTTGACGTGACCATCTGCGAGTGGGTACAACTCGGTGTTTGCGCTGTGTGCAGAAAAAAATTGCAAGGTCACCGGGCTGGAAGATACCATTTGCTGAAGCTGCATGTATGAATCGCCCCGACGAATACGCAAGCTCAATAAAGGTATAACTCGTTTTATCGAAGGCCTCATGTTTCTTCATGTATTAAGCAGAGATTCTTGTTTCACATATACTCAGTACCTTTACCGCTCGATATTCATGAAGTGACAATGCAAACAACAAGTTTGTGTGTTAGGTCCTAAGGGAGCAATGTAAATATGCAAATAAGTTGTAGGTGTCAGATGCAGCGATGTAACTGCACAAAAGATTACGTATATATTAGGCTACAGGTTTAGAATCGCATACATCTCGGTGGTCTATCAGGAATGTCACAAACAACTTCCTTGCCAACCAGCCCTTGCACAGAGGGAGGGAATGGCTGGCACGGTGCTCGAAGTGACGTCACACTATTTGCAAACATAGAGAGGTTTCTTACTTAGGCAACATTTTGCACAATATATTTTTTAGATGCAAGACTGTACTCATCCACATTGATCATACTGATGTCTTTTGTTGTTACTTTGTGCTGTGAGTTACTAGGCATTTAGTCACCATGATCTTTAAAAGCTAATTTCAGTGTTCTCTCTCATATTGCTGACAACTTTGTTGTTGCATAAATTGGGCAAAAAAGCAACACAGAAAGGCTGTCACAATAAATACACCAACATGGGTATTCTCCTGCAAACAAAAGTCGGCACTGGTCCTGTCATTACCCGTCTTCCTTCTCTCTTTGCCTTGTTTTTGCTGAAACAGCCAAACACCTGATGAGTTAGATGAGAAATATTAACGCATCAAAACTATAAGTGCTTGCATCAGCAACTACACAACAGCGTGATAACCGCACCCCTGCCACACAGCAGTGAAACATATTTGAACATGCTGGCAGTGTATTATTTTATAAAAAGCAACTCTGGCAGATTACAAAATCTCACATTGTGCATGCAAGTTTTTTTCAAAGTCAGGCGTACAATGTAGGTGCTGGCCGGTACATTATTAGTTACAAGCAAAGGCGTCTTGCAGGTACACATGCAGATTGCACGAACACCTCTCTCTCTCTCTCTACACTAGGCACACACATAATATCTTTCAACAAGCACACGCCACTGTTTAGGGGCATAATAACGCTCTACCGTGAACGTATGCTAATCAACCCACTTAGGCGGTTGGCTAGGTGAATCGAGCCAAGTTACAAATTGTATCGCCCGCGAACGTAAACAAAATGCTGCTTTGCATGAAATGGCACTGCAGGCTTCGTTTAATTAACAACGTAGCAAGCGCCGTGTGCGTCTTCCTCACTACATTGCACATATGAAAAAATCGATCACCATACACATGCACGTTGCCGCAGTTGTCTCGAATTAGCTCCAGTAAGGCCGCGCCGATGCGCCATGGCTCTGCTGGCGTTAGCGTTGTCAAAGCGAATCGGCAACCGCACTCGCAAAGGCGCGTAAGGTTGCCGTTTCGCGACGCCTGGTTCGAGTGCAGCAACACACACTTGCACTGAGTGGCATACTTGGTCTACATAAAAAAGTGTCCCCCTTACCTTTAGTTTCTTTCACACTGTCCTGAGGGAAGCGACCACAGGCGTCAGCCGTCACCTCGGAGTCCTTCGAGCGCCCACCCAACCCGCCGATTCCTTGGACGACTCGCACTTGATCCGCACTCGGACAACCGCGGGAATAGGGCGCAATCTTAGCACATCACACGAACGAGGAACGGCGCTTCCTTGCGTAAATTTAACATTTCGTGCTCTCGTGTGTAGCAGCGCGAACACATGAGACACGCACCGACACGGCATGCTCACAGAAACAAAGAAGACAAACAACATGTGGCTTTAGCTGTGAATGAATTTGACTTGGATAGCTGTGTGAGAAAAATAAAAAAAAAACATCTGTCGCTGCTATAAACTGAAAAAAAGATGTATGTTATCTGGCAAAATAACTTTAAAAGTGATAAACGGTTATTCAAAAAACAAGTTACAACTTGTGAATATTTTCGCAGGTCTTTGTTTTGTTTTTGTTCTAGCAGACGACAGCCTCCTACTGCTTCTACGACAGACGTAGTGCGGTTTCACGTTCGGTGCGTGTCGCCGACGCAAAGCTCTACAGTAGGGATATGAATCATAGGATGGCTACAAAGCAGTAACATTTTGACATAGTGCAGTACGCAATCTTTCAAGGTATGACATTTCTTTGCTCTGAAGCAAATCGAAGCAAGCCGGCCGGCGCAATCAGCTGATGTCGCCGCTACGCGAGGCATGGTCGTGCGCAATAGCGTCGCGCCCCGCGCTCGATTTGTCATCAAGCGATAGAGCTACTAAGTGGAATACAGCTAGATGCAGGGATTAATGGCGTATCACTCTAATTCCCTGTGGTGGCCGACTCAATCGCAAGAGAGCCCCGGGAAACAACCTTCAACTGCTCAAGCTTGTGTGTGGGTGTAAAAATACTTGTTTTCATCCGCGGCGGTGCAGCAATCTATAGTTGAAAGACATGCGAAAAGCATGTGACGTATATACAATCCCAAAACATATGCACACAACAATAGATACGATCGCATATCGTACATAAATATACCAACACATAGCGTGAAAAAAGCAAATTTATATACATAACTTAAACACCAAGCTACCTTCAGCGCGAATAGCTTAGCAAGCTAACGCACTCGGTTCACGTACACGAGCACAACTAAGTGGCGCAGGTTCGAGTCCCGCGAAGTTTATTTTTTTTTGTTTTTTTTTTTTGTTCAACGTTTTTATTGTACTGCTATCTTTTCTAATGGCTTAGGTTCTAAAACAAAATAAAAGCAATATTGCGTTCAAGTACGTATGTGGGACTGTGTTTTTTGCGCAACAGTTATTATGATTTTTATTTTCATTATTAATTTTTTTATTTATTTCACAATATAATAAAATTAAGGACTAAGGGGAACAATGGGTCTGATTGATTGTGAAGGGACTCGAGAAGTGAGAAAACTCAAACCAAAAAATTTATTTGAGAAAAAACTGAGCATTTCATAGCCGGACCAGTTTCTTCAAGGGTAGGCCCTAGGTATGCGCGAGACTTGCTATATGACTCATCTCAAGCTGTGGCAGTTGAGGGAAGGCAATATCACCGAGAAGCAGTTCCAAAATATATTTTGGTTGATGTTTTTTGATTCCTCCAAAATAAGGGCTGCACAATTGTGATCGAGCCAAACCAAGAATTGCGGGCATGAAGTCATCAGACAGAAAATGAATAATGTTGATTGTTTGAAAAATTGCCCTTAATAAAAGGAAGAGTTATGGAGTGCTACGTAGCTTAACTCGCAGTAGGATTTTTATGTATACATATAGATAGTTTAAAATGGACAATGTTGCACACACAGACATTGGTTAAATTTCTTTGCAGCACAGTTGAAGCATCTATGTAGAACTGAAGCATCAAGAGAAGCTCATGCGTCCTCACTTTATTGCGCTTTACATAGCTTGTATGCGTCCATGCAGTCATGATATGATATATATTAAAGCATTTGTTTAACCTATAATCATCTTATTCATTAAAGCTGGCCCATAAGTTGTGTCTTATGTAGCACTACAATTGAAGCGTAATCTGCATGGTGGTCTGAAACAATGCTTTTGACAATCTCAAAACGACCCAGCTCTATACACGACCATCCGTGCATCAGTGATAAGCACCATTAGTGGTGGTCTGAAACAATGCTTTTGACAATCTCAAAACGACCCAGCTCTATACACGACCATCCGTGCATCAGTGATAAGCACCGTTATGTGTTTGTACATATCAGTTGTGCTCTCATACATAATTATTTTTCTGACCACTTCCTCTGCCCCTACCTCGTTTCTGTCGTGAAGCTGTGACAAGTTGTGTATAGCTGTATTTATATTGTAGGAGCATATACTATCAATAAAAAATTATTTTTAGGCTACATGCAATTAGTTTTCATAGATTTTCATTTCTTTTGTCGGTGCTCAGGAGAGCTAAGCTCATGGCCGATATTTTAAAATGACATTTCTCTTTGCCAATGTTAATGAGAACAGTTTCATTATTATTGACAAGTTCATTCACATTGAATTTAGTTCTCATTATTATTGTTTCTACCAAAAAACGAGCCCTTGAAGTTATGCTTTTTTTGCTTGATTTGTTTTCGTGTGACAGCATGCAAGTAAAATGACAGTTATTGTCATTCCTTGTGAATCACACATTTTCCGTGTGACAGACTTTAGCAACTGGTCATCTACAGAAGTGTTATTCATTCTGGAAAAGGGCGAACAGCGGTGACTGACAACACAGACTAGGCTGCGTTATTCTTTTGTACTATATATGTCACTGTGCATTCATTTATAACTTTATAGAGCTCGGATTTCCTGCTTAAAATGTGACAACAACTGTAGAGTTTCCACATTTTTGCAACAATCCACATGCCTTTCATACACTATTGCACATTTTCGTAAGCACCTTACAAAATCTGTATATTTCCGTAAGACCTTACATTCTGCATTTTCCTTATGAAAGCTTCTGTACACTCCTTACACTTTCCTTATCCTTCCATCATGAACTCTCCGTATGCTCCATAAGTTTCCTTATCTTTCCTTATCCTTCCATATACTCCATAAAAAGCTTTCCATATATGCCATACATTTTCCTTATCTTTCCGTATACTCCATAAAAAGCTTTCCGTATACGCCATACAATTTCCTTATCCTTCCTTATACTCCATAAGAAGCTTTCCGTAAATGCCATACAACTTCCGTATATTTCCATAAAACTCCATATTTTTTCCGTATGTAGCATAAGGAAATGTTACGGAGTCCATATATTTTCCGTAAGATTTCATACGGAACGTTTCAGTAGGGCACTAAACACATTTCAATATTTAGGCTTGAAACTGCCTAAACGGCGCCCTATGGACCCGTGATGGTCTTTTGTGGATCTTGCGTGTAACTTCAGCGTGCCCATTCTACCAGCGAAGTGCACCATTCCAGCCACGAAAGCAAAATTTCTTGCGCTGGACCACTTGAGCACCATGTACCGCAGCCACCTACAAGTGTACACCGACGGATCAGTGTGCACACAAACGGATAGCTGCGCAGCGGCTTTCTGCATACCCTGCCTTGGCGTGTCATGATCGGGCCGCCTCGACCGCGTGGTTTCGTCCACAACGGTAGAAAGCGCTGCAATCACGGCGGCTTTGCGAAAATTGCGATCTTTTTCTGCACGAGATGTTGTAGTTCTGACGGACTCCAAATCGGTGCTACAAAGACTGCATCGTGGCCTACCTCAAGAACAGTTCACCAGGCAATCTCTGGCACTAATCAAACACCTAAACGGCAAGAGTTTTATTATAAAGTTCCAGTGGATCTCATCCCACGTTGGCATAGAGGGCAATGAAAAGGCTGATGCCCTTGCGTGCGAAGCACGTACATCGTTTCCAAAAGTAAGAACTCCCAAGACTTACCAGAACAACAAAGATGTGATACGCAATCATTTCAAGGTGATCCACAAGTTTGCACAGCAAGTATGTGTAATTCATGGACTTTCTCGTGAAGAAGCGACGCTGTTGTACCGCATAAGAACCGGCTCCGCATACACTCCTGCTTGTTCATTCGAGACTGGGAGATACGCTTCCCCGTTCTGTGCCTTCTGTGGTGACATCGGGGATATTGAACATTTCATTTGGCTTTGCCCACAGTTTGATGTGCAAAGGGCAGAGATGATCCGCACCTTGCGAAAAGGCTGTCATAGGCACCGGACAGTTGATGACGGCATCTTTTCTGAAGGACCCGCGGCAACTAGGATGAACGTGCAACGAGTTTTGTTAGTCTTCCTGCGAGACATTTGGCTGTCTGACACGTGGTGACATTTTCCAAATTCAGAAGATGCTCAGGCGGAACAATTGCCGGCCATCCAGGCCAGGCTAACCCCGCCTGCTGCAACACCACCCCCATCACCACCACCACCACCATGACGGCAGTCGTATTGTACATCGGCGTCCATATCGCGTGTCTCAGGCAGAACGCAAGATCATCGAAGAAAACGTCTCAGACATGCTACGACGCAACATCATACGTCCTTCCTCGAGTCCCTGGTCATCCACAGTTGTTCTCGTTCAAAATAAAGATGGGACAGTGCGTTTGAGCGTCGATTACCGTGCGCTAAACAATATAACGCGCAAGAATGTTGATCCCCTCCCTCGGATCTACAATGCACTGGATTCATTACAGGGCGCAGAGTGTTTTTCTAGCCTCGACCTTAGGTCACGCTACTGGCACATACCAATGTTGGAGTCTGATAAAGAGAAGACCGCCTTTTCAACGCTAGATGGGTTGTACGAGTTTAATGTGATGCGTTTTGGACTCTGTAATGCGCCCGCCACCTTCGAACGCATGATAGACGGCGTATTGCGTGGTTTGAAATGAAAAACATCTCTGTGCTATCTCGATGACATTGTAGTGTTTTCATCCACGTTCTCGCAGCATCTACAACGTCCTCACATGCCTTGCGAAAGCCGGTCTACAGCTTAACACCAAGAAATGTACCTTTGCTAGCAAGACAATCAAGGTTCTTGGTCACCTTGTCAGCAAAGAAGGAATTTGACCCGACCCTGAGAAGCTTGCCACGTCCTCGATTTTCCTCGTCCACTACGTCAAAAGGACCTGCGCAGCTTTCTTATCTTCTTACTTCCGGCGCTTCATACGTGGCTCCGCGGAACTTGCGTCTCCGCTCCATCAACTCCTTGCAAGGAACGTCCCCTTCATTTGGTCCGAAGACTGCGAAAGCGCTTTCACGGCATTGAAGAAAGCCCTCACGTCGGATGCGGTACTGTGCCATTTCGATTCCACCGCACCCTTCATCCTTCACACCGACGCAAATAGTCATGGTCTTGGTGCCGTACACTTGCAGCGTGACAAAAACTCACGCGAACGCGTCGTTGCTTAGGCAAGTCGTGCTCTTTGCGCTTCAGAAAAGAACTACCCTATCACCGAGCAGGAGTGCCTTGCTGTTGTTTGGGCAGTGCAAAGACTCCGACCATATTGCCACAGGCATGAAACGAGGTTTAGCCATGCCAATGCGAGTATGTGCCATGGTGTGAAAGAAGAAGAGGACGGTTGGCGTGCTCGTGCTCTAACGTTCGGTTCGGCTCGACGTCCAGTGGTGCTCCTGTGAAGAGACGTTGTGTTCGTTCTGTGATCACGTGACATTTTCTAGAAAATGTCCTCTTCTTCTTTCACACCATGGCACATACTCGCATTGGCATGGCTAAACCTCGTTCCATGCCTGTGGCATTACCCCCCCCCCCTTTCAAAAAAATGTACCACTCCGATGACCAATGCCAATTAAAACTTAAAGTAGTCGCGTGCACGCACGAAGACGCATGATGAAGCAGTGTCAGGTGGCTCGGGGGTAGTGTGGCTTCATCCGTGACACATGAACAATGTCGGCCTGCTGGAAACATCGAGATCGCTGAGCTGAGTCTTCATTCAGAATTTCGTAGTTGACATCTGTGAGGTGCCGTAGTACTCTATAGGGACCGAAGTAGCGGTGAAGTAACTTTTCTGAGTGGCCCCTTTTGCGAACGGGGATCCACAGCCAGACCAGATCACCGGCTTGGTGAATGACATGGCGATGACGGCAGTTGTACCTCTGCGAGTCGATTCGTTGTTGTTTTCGGATCCGCTCGTGTGCAAGCTAGCGGGCCGCGTCGGCAAGGCGGATAAAGTCATTCGCATCAGTAGTAATATCGGTCATGTCAGGCAACAGCATGGCATGTAGCATCGTAATTGCTTCTCGGCCGTGAAGCAACCGGAAGGGAATAAAACCCGTAGTCTCTTGAACCGCAGTGTTGTAAGCGAACGTTACGTATGGCCAAAATTGCATCCCAGTTTTTGTGATCACGGTCGACCTACATAGATAGCATCTCAGCGAGCGTCTTGTTTAATCTCTCCGTCAGACCGTTGGTTTGTGGATGGTATGCGGTTGTTTTGCGATGAGCTGTTCCACTAAGTCTCGTGACGTCTTGCATCGATTGGGCAGTAAAGGCTGTTCCACGGTCAGTGATAAGAACTGTTGGCGCTCCATGGCGGAGGATGATGTTGTTGATGAAAAAATACGCAACATCCTTGGCGGTGCCTCGTTGTAGGGCTTTCGTTTCGCAGTACCACGTTAAATGGTCAGTAGCGACTACGATCAAGCGGTTGCCATCATGTGACTTCGGGAAGGGCCCAAGCAAGTCCATGCTGATTCGTTCAAACGGTTGTGACGGGGGTGCAACAGGCTGCAATAAACCAGCAGGGCGTACAGGTGGGGCTTTACGGTGCTGGCAATGATTGCACGTTTTAACGTAATGCTTGACATCCTGGGTGAGCTTTGGCCAGTAGTAGCGAGTCCAAATCCGGGCAAGGGTACGTGCGAATCCTAGGTGGCCGGAGGAGGGCTCGTCGTGGCAGGCAGATAAAATGTCAGCACGTAGCCCTCGTGAAACGACGAGGAGGTTCTCAGTCGCATAAGGTTCGAAGTTCTTTTTGTAGACGATGTCGTTGCGGAGACAAAATGACCCTGAACGTGCGAATGCCGATGGTGGACTCGAGCTGCGACCTTGAAGGTATTTGATAGGTTGTTGGATCTCTGAATCACTCCACTGTTGTTGGGCCAAGTCAGATTCACTGACTGCACAAAGAAAATGGCCATCGGTATCATCGTCCCTCGATGTCGTCGCGAGCGGTGCGCGCGAAAGGCAATCAGCATCAGCGTGCCTGCGGCCCGACTTGTAGATGAGTGTAACATCAAATTCTTGAAGGCGTAAGCTCCACCTCGCGAGGCGCCCTGAAGGGTCCTTGAGATTGGCCAGCCAACAGAGGGCATGATGGTCCGTAACTACTCTCAATGGATGGCCATACAGATACGGTCGGAACTTTGTTATCGCCCAAATAGCAGCAAGACATTCCTTCTCCGTGGTCGAGTAGTTAGTTTCGACAGATGACAAAATGCGGCTAGCATAAGCGATGGGACGTTCAGCGCCGTCTTGCCACTGGACGAGTACTGCACCAAGACCGACGTTGCTTGCGTCAGTGTGAAGTTCGGTGGTGGCATCTTCATCAAAGTGCCCTAGTGAGGGTTCACTCTGAAGGCACTGCTGAAGCTGGGAAAAAGCGGCTCTCTGCTCTGGACCCCACACAAAAGGAGTATCCTTCTTCGTTAAACGGGTAAGGGGTTCAGCGATTTTGACAAAGCTCTGGACAAAGCGCCTGTAGTAGGCACAGAGACCCAAAAACCGGCGCAAATCCCGTTTGCTCGAAGGCGGAGGAAAGGCAGCAACAGCCATGGTCATTTCTGGGTCTGGTCTGATGCCATGGTGACTGATAAGGTGGCCGAGGAACTTTAGTTTTTCGTAGCCGAAATGACACTTCTCCGGTTTTAGCGATAGGCCTGCGGATCGAATAGCGACGAAGACGGACTGAAGTCGTTGTAAATGTTGCTCCAATGTTTTGGAAAAAACAACGACGTCGTCTAAGTACACGAGGCAAGATTCCCACTTCAGACCGGACAGGACGGTGTCCATCATCCTTTGGAACGTTGCCGGTGCAGAGTACAATCCAAATGTTAACACTTTGAATTCGTAGAGGCCATCGGGAGTTATTAATGCTGTGTTTTCCCTGTCACGTTTATCGACCTCGATCTGCCAGTAGCCGCTGCGTAAATCCAATGAGGAAAAATATCGGGCATGTCGAAGTCGATCCAGTGAATCATTTATGTGTGGGAGAGGGTAGACGTCTCTCTTCGTCACTTTGTTGAGCTTCCGGTAATCGACGCAAAATCGAAGAGTTCCGTCTTTCTCTTTAACAAGTACGACGGCTGACGCCCATGGACTGTTCGAGGGTTGCATGACGTCGTCGTCAAGCATCTGTTTCACTTGAAAACGTATTGCCTCTTGTTTTGCGACACGCGGTAGGCGTGCTGTCGTACAGGCCGTTCGGTAGGGTCCGTTATAATGCGGTGCTTCACGGTTGGGGTCTGCTTGATTTTGGAGGTGGACGCAAAGCAATCACTATACGTACGTAAAATCTTCGTATCTGCTGTTTCTGCGCACAGGATAGCTGGCAATTCACGTGAACTGTACTGGCTAATGCAGTGTTACCTTCGGCCGCAGTGGCAATCGGAGCGATAGTGGAACATTCTTCGTCCTCGATGGCTTCAAAGTTCGCGATTGCTGTTCGCTTTGCCAAGTGTTGGTACTGGCCGCCGAAATTCGTGATCAGAAGCAGAGTCCCCCGATGTTTCAGTTTGACGATAGCACGCGCGACACAAATCTGCCGAGCCAAGAACACCGAGAGGTTAGTTTCCGCGATGCCACTACTCTTGTTGTCACAGTCGCTCTCCACAGTTACCAACATACTGGCTCGCGGCGGCAGTGCGATGGTGTCGTCAGCAATTCGAAGTGTTGTGGTCGGCGCAACTGCATCCTTTCGTAGGGCTGTATGGTCGTTAGATAACGTTATGAGCAGGTCGCGAAGGTTAATAATGGCTCCATGCTCGCGGAGAAAATCCATTCCAAGAATCAGGTTTTGGGAGCATTCGCGCAATACCACGAAGGAAACAATGTACGTCGACTCACGAATTCAGAGGCGGGCAGTGCACATTTCTAGCGGTGTCAATAGGTGACCTCCCACGGTCCGGAGGTTGGTTCCATGTCCCCAAGGCGTCGTTACCTTTCTGAGCTGTGCAGCGAGGTCAGTGCTTATAACAGAATAATGGGCACCCGTTTCTACCAGAGCGGTCAGTGAGTGGTTGTCGACAAGGACAGAGATACGAGAAGAGACCCGTTTGTCGTCGATGGCACACGTCGGTGAAAGAATGTCGTCGGATGTCGGCAGGCAAATCGGGGGAGGGTCTTGATATGGTCGCTCAACAGCGGCCTCACCCCCAGAGGTCGCTGGTAGTTTCCACGTCGCGGGCTTGTGGATCTAGGCGATCTTCCTGCAAGAACGTCCGCAAAGGTCGATTGTTGGCCAGGTGACGTGGAATGCCGTGGAGATGGTGAGCGGGATGGGCGACGCGGAAGGGTTGAATATCGTTGGCTTGCCATGATTTCGGCGATAGCACGGGGCCGCTCACCATCTCTGAGTCGACGAGCATACGGACGAAAGCCAGGAAGACCCGTGTGCCTGTAGGCGCACTCACGATAATTGTGACCTGGTTCACCACAGTGATAACATAGAGGCCGGTTGTCGGGAGCACGCCATACACTGCATTTCCGTGTAAGGGGTGGGTTGCCGTAGTGCGGTGGTTCCGAGTAGAACGACGGTGCTGTCTGCAGAGTGGACGAACGGGACGGATAGCCAACAGCCGGTGCAGGAGTACGTAGTGCTTCCGCGTACGTTAATAGCGGAGCTTCGGCTGGACGCGGGGCCGTCATGGGTTGGACTTCGGCTGCACGCAGAGTCGTCATAGGGTGCACCAGCTGCCGGACCACATCGCGAACGACATCCGTTAGAGCAGCAACATGGGTTGGAGAAGACACCACGTGCAGCTTTTGCAGCTCCTCGCGCACAATACTGCGCACGAGCTCCGTCAGGTCTTGAACAGTCGTGACGTCAGGTGTTGGCAGGGCCGATCACACTGACGAAAGACTGCCAGGACGCTCATACTGGTACGAACGCTGCCTTAGCATGCTCTCCATTGTCGTGGCTTCGCGGAGGAAATCCTCTACAGTACTGGGAGGGTTCCGCACAAGTCCCGCGAACAGCTGCTCTTTCACTTCCGGCATTAGGAGGCGCACCTTTTTCTCTTCCGTCATTGAGGAGTCAGCTCGCCTGAACAGCCGCGACTTGTCCTCAACGAACATGGCAACACTCTCGTTCGGACGCTGGTTTCGGGAATTGAGGAGCCGTTCCGCTTGCTCCTTTCGGTCAGAGCTTCGGAAGGTATTTCGCAACTGGTTGCAAAACGCTGGCCAGGTTGTCATAGTGGCTTCATGGTTTTCGAACTAAGTGCGCGCAGAGTCCACGAGATAAAAGTAGACATACCGAAGCTTTCGCTGCTCGTTCCACTCGTTGACGCTGCTGCAACGGTTGTAGTCGTAAAGCCAGTCGTCGACGTCCTCGTAAGGGTCACCGTGGAACGGCTTCGGAGTTCGCGGGACGTTGAAGAACCATAGAGGAGGCAGCGTTGATGTTTCTTTGGTTTGCGTTCCCGCACTAGCCATAGTACTGCCGAGTTGTGGAAATGGTCGGAATTCAGGAGGTAGGCCTAGTTGTCGCCTGCTACGCCGTAGGTCAGCTGGTTCTTCCAAGTCGCGACTAGTGTCGGGACCTTGCTGCTGATTGCAGTGCATACAACAGTACCCAGATCCTCCACCAGAAAATGTCACGTGATCACAGAACGACCACAACGTCAGTTCACAGGAGCAGCACTGGACGTCGAGCCGAACCGAACGTTAGAGCACGAGCACACCAACCGTCCTCTTCTTCTTTCACACCATGGCACATACTCGAATTGGCATGGCTAAACCTCGTTCCATGTCTGTGGCAATATCTTCACGGCCATCATTTTACCGTCGTGACCAACCATAACGCACTATGCTGGCTTTCACCGCTGAAAAACTTATCGGGTCGCCTCGGTCGCTGGACGCTTCGCTTGCAGGAGCATGATATCTATGTCGCCTACAGATCTGGGTAGAAGCATCAAGATGCTGATGCTCTATCGCGTTGTCCTTTGCCCAGCGGTAGCCACTCACCATTGATACTCCAAAACGACAACACCTCTCCAATCGCAGCGCTAAGTTCATCACCTGCCACCCTATCCGTCCTTGTTTCACAACAGCGTGTCGACCCATACAGCTGCACCATTGTTGACCGCTTGACCGGCTCTACTACTCCTCGAAACGCCAGACTCCGTCGACAACCTAAACAATTTAAGTTTGTCAGTGATGCTTTATGTCGCTACATTTACCACATCGATGGCAACAAGTGGGAACCCGTCATCCCACGTTCTCTGCAACGTGAAGTTCTTGAAGCCTTTCATCATGATCCAACCGTCGCTCATCTAGGCTATCACAAGACTTACGACAAAATACGAAGTCGTTGCTTTTGTCCTGGCCTCTCTTCAGCCGTCGCTAAGTACGTCGCCCCCTGTGTCCATTGGCAACGACGAAAACGACCGACAGCTGCTCCGGCTGGCTTAATGCAACCTCTTCCTTGTCCCGCCTCGCCTTTTGAAGTCGTTGGAATCGACTTGTATGGCCCTCTTCCTATATCATCCAATTGGAATCGCTGGATTGTCACGGCCGTCGACCACCTTACCCGCTACGCAGAAACAGCTTGTATACCATCTGGGACTGCCACTGAGATCGCCGATTTCTTTCTTTGCCACATCTTTTTGCGTCATGGAGCTCCACGCATTCTCCTGAGTGATCGTGGCAAAGTCTTTCTCTCTTCTATTGTCGAGCCAGTTTTGCGTGCCTCGAACACTGTTCACAAGACCACTTCTAGCTACCACCCGCAGACCAACGGATTGACTGAACTGTTTCATCGGACCCTATCAGACATGGTCGCCATGTACATTCAACCCAACCACACGAACTGGGATGCAATTCTACCCTTCGTGACATTCGTCTAAATACGGCTGCTCAACGCACTACTGGCTTTTCTCCATTTCTTCTCGTCCATGGTCGCTCGCCGAGTTTCGCTCTGGATGTCTTTTTCCTTTCGGCCCCTGCACCCTCGACGGCTCCTTTCTCTGAAGAATTTCTATCTAGTCTCGCACACTGCCGTCACCGGGCCCGTGTTAACATCGGCCTTTCTCAAGACACTTGAAAATCTCGCTACGGCTCGTCTCGCCGTGTTGCGAGCTTTTCCCCTGGTGACGAAGTTCTTCTATGGACACCACTACGCGTTCCTGGCTTGTGCGACAAATTCATCCGTCGCTTCATGGGGCCGGACACGGTGGTCCAACAGACATCTCCTGTCAATTACCACGTTTCTTCTCTTAGCGCTAATCCTGATCATCGTTGCCGAGGAACAGAGAAAGTGCACGTATCTCGTTTAAAGCCTTATGCGCGACGCATTTCATAATACTGTCAAGCCACCAGGCGGCCGCTTTCACCGCGCGGGGGAATTAGTGTGATTAGTGTGAGCGCGACAAGCGAATGACTCTTTATTTTCTTTGATATCATCATCACCAGTTCATCTTCCTCATCTGTAAATATCATCACCAGCGTGATTTATCTCAAGCCTGTATTAATAATCAGGTTCCTCACAATATATATATATATATATATATATATATATATATATATATATATATATATATATATATAGCATTCAAGCGGTGCAGATGATGGCTCGTCAAGAACAGTTGAAGTATCTCATTAAAAAGACAAAACAGTCAGCCCTCACAAAGCAAGGCGGAAACATGACACTCGACGTAAAAGCGATGCGACTGCTACGCGATCGTTATCACACAACAGAGCTCTAAGTGATATATGCTTTGTGAGGGCTGACTGTTTTGTCTTCTGTAACGAGCTACTTCCACTGTTTTTCACCAGCCATCATCTACACCGCTTTAGTGAACCGACATGGTACGACAACGCTTTCCTGAGAACATGCTCTGGCAATTTCGTGACTTTCCATTCGTTCATTCTACTTGCTTATGAATAATTCAAAAATGGGCAGTAAGGACTCGCCACATTCGTTTGTGAGGATATTACTGAAATAGTAATGGCAGGGTGGAAACATGACGTACTTGTGCTTGTCTTCGAGGACACCTGCACTTTCGCCACATTGTTTGCCTTCTGTTTCAGCCTCACGAAGTGAAACGTAAAGCGTGAAAAGTTGTAGAGAACGGCCGATTCAGTAGCCAGTAATAATATTGTCACGACGTCAAAGGAGAATTTTTTACGCAGAGATCGAGATAACAGAATCAGAGCCATCTCTTTAATAAAACTCGGAAACGGGTTTCTCTACTTCGTGATTTCTACTGTCCTACACAGCACATGCATAGTTTTATCATCGTCTTTCTTGCTTTGTTGCCGAAAGCACGTGACATTTGCCTTCCTCCGAAAAAGATATCGTCCCGATGCGCAAATAAGGCACTCTACCTGGCGCATAGATTGGTCACACCCACGCGGTAACCGGGAACGAATAAGAGAAGCACGGACTGCTGGGCGAGTTTGTAATTGATCCTGAGTGTCCTGTGTCTAGGTGTCTTCGTTTTGTGCTTCATATTTTTTGTGCACTCAGTTCTGGTAACAGGATAATTAAGGTTTCATCCGCATGACGTGCGAAACCTCGGGAGAGTGCTTTCCACGCTTAGAACTAAAATCACCGACAAAAAGAACCTCATTGGTCACGTTGCTGTGGCATCGGGGGACTCTGAACGGGCCAAAGTATCATCACCTTAGCAGTTTTTCAGACAGTCCAGATTGACGTATTGGAATCCAGACGCATACTTTGTCGCCCGGTGTGTAGCTGATGAACTTGTGTCGTGGGTATTACCTTTGTGTAGCTTGATGTTCCTGATGACCAACGCGCACGCGTGTGAGCGGTCTGGCTTTCTTGACACGCTGAGTGAATTCTTCAGCGTCTGTATGGATGTCATCACACTCCTGCCAAAACATGAAGTCCAACGTTGTTTGACTTCGCAACCATAGACCAAACTGAATAGTGTCATTCTACTGATTTCTTGTTGAGCAGCTATTGTAAGCTAATGCCCTGAAAGACAATATCTAATCCCAGTTTTTGTTCTGTGCCGCCGTACATGAAGATCATGTCCGTGAGGGTTTTACTGAGGCGCTCCGTTATTCCGTTTGCCTGCGGATGGTATCGAGTAGTTCTACGGTGAGCTGTACCACTGAGTCTGAGAACCAACTCCAAACGTTCTGTGGTGAAGGCACTTGCATTGTCTGTGATCACTACTATTAAAGCGCCATGCCGAAGGACGTTGCTCTTTCTGAAGACCTGAGTGGCTTCTGCTGCTGTGTGACGCTGCATAGCTTTAGTCTCCGCATACCAAGTGAGTTAATATGCAGCCTCAATAATCCATCTGTTCTCTGTTGAGAAGTAGGGATTGGGCCCAGGAAGTCCATCCCAATCTGGTGAAGCGAATTTGCTGGTGCTTCTACGGGATGTTACAGAACATCTAGTTTACGGGGAGACGTACACTTCGCGTCTTTGGCATTCGGTGCAAGTTTGAACAGGATGTTTAGCAGCGGCAGGTAGCTTTGGCTAGTAGTACTTGCATCGCTGTTTACACATTGTTCGGGTATAGCCTAGACGACGAAAAGTGGCCTCATCATGGCACGCTTCCATAATTTCTTTTCGAAGTGCGTACAGCTAGTTGGAGAGAAGGTTTCCTGTAGAGAACATCATTCTGCAAGCAAAAAGGTTGCAGTCCTCCAGCAAATAACCACGGGACGTCTTTACGTCTCCTTTTTAAGTAATCAATGAATGGTAACCGGTCAGAATCACTGCACTGCTCCTTGCAATTAGTGACTATGTCGACACCTTCCAAAAATGCAACGTCGCCATTCTCGTTATCAGGTGCCGCAGACTCTTTGGTGACCGTGAGAGACAGTTGGCATCTGTATGCCTCTTCCCGTATTTATGAATGATGGTCATGTCGAACACTTGAAGCCTAAGACTCCAGCGCGCCAAACGGCCAGAAGCGTCTTTCAGGTTGGTGAGCCCGCGCAGAGCGATGATAGCAGAAAACCTTGAATGAGTGGCCGTACAAATATAGAGAAAATTTCATCACCACCCATAACATGGTGAGGCACTCCTTTGCGACAGTCGAGTAGTTTTTCTCCGTGCGAGAAAGAGTTCTCCTGGCATAGGCTATTACTTTTTTCCACTTTTCCATTGCCCCCTTGCCACTGCATCAGAACGGCACCCAGACCCGCAACGCTAGCGTCAGTGTGAAGTGCGCTGTAGGCGCTTCCTGGTTGAAATGCGCAAGAATCGGGCGTGGTTGCAGACGTTGACCTAGTTTATTAAATTTTGTTTTCTCCTGTTCACTTCAAAGCAAGGGAATGTCTTCACATGCGAGTCGTGTCAATGGTGCTGCAATAGAAGAAAAGACCTCGATGAATCGTCGGAAATAGGCGCAAAGTCATGAGGCGCCTAGAATGCGCCTCATGACCTTTTTGTCACGTGGTGCAGGCAACCTTGCTACGGCGTCTGTTTTGGCCGGGTCAGGTTGATCACCTTCGTGACTGAAGACATGGCCATGGAAGATCCGTTTGTTGAAACCAAAAAGGTATTTTTCTGGCTTCAAAGTAAGGCCAGCTGAACGTATAGCTTGGAAGGCAATCGGCTTAGATGTTCCTCGAATGTGGCTGTGAATATAATAACATTGTCTACATAGGCCAGGCCAAATCGCTACTGCAGGCTTTAAACCACGGTGTCCATCAAACGTTGAAAAGTGGCTGGTGCCGAGTACAACTAAAAAGGAAGCACTTTAATGTTGGAAGAGCCGTCGGGTGTGACAAAGTCACTTTTTTTTTGCGATCTCTCACGTCTACCTCTATCTGCCAGTAGTCACTTCGTAGGAGCATTCACAAGAAATAACGCACATTACATAGCCTATCGAGCGAATCGACTATGCAAGGCAGTGGATAGACGTCTTTCTTTGTCACTTAGTTCAACTTGTGATGATCCAGACAGATGCGCAATCTGCAGTCTTATTTCTTAACAAAAACAACGGAAGACGCTCAAAAACTTTTTGAATGTTGTATGACGTCAACCTGGAGCAACTTTTGTACTTTCTTTTGAATCTCCTCACGTTGATTCGCTGCCACTTGGTAAAGGTTCGTTGAATCAGGCATGTGTTGTTATCACTAAGTAATGATTCGGTACTTCGTGGCGTTTCCGGAGTGGCGTTTCCGGAGCTTTTACGAACACGAAAAACAGATTTCGAACTGGTGTATAGGTTCAAGCACGCGCTTCTTATCAGAGGGTGGCAGTTTAAAGGAGATGTCCACCGATCAAGGAGCCGAAGCAGGGATGGTCGTGTTGTGCGGTTGTAAACCAAAACGACGCCCAGCTTGTTCTACATTGTCGTAGCAGGCAATTACGGTGCTCTTTTCCATTTGACAGCGCTCGTTGCTGCAGTTTGTGAGAAGCACTTGTGCCTGTCTATTAGTCAGTGACAGGATGCCTGTAGGGATAGAGATGCCTTGCCTAAGCCAAAGCGCAACTATGTGCTCCGCAATCACAATTTTCGGTATGACCACCCACAGGACACCGAGACTTGGGTGCATGTAAAAGAGCCCCAGGTGCTCAAAATTTCCGAATCCTTCCACTACGGCGTCTCACATAATGAAATGGTGATTTCGGGACGTTAAACCCTACATATCAATCAATGACACCGAAACAAGGCAACTAAATCTTGGTGGGAGCGTTACATCACCGGCTACTCGCAAACGCCCGTGTGATTCGTCACTCCTGGTGTCGACGTAGTATGTGTGCAATGCTTCACCTTATGTTCGGGAATGTTAACAGCGCCATGACCTCTGTTTACGGCGGTGTTGCTCTGGTGGTTTGGGGAAGCGTGACGCACAGGTGTTGGAGATCGCTAACGACGAGATGGACGAGGTGGACGAGATGGACGAGTTTCAACGACGAATTCTTACGCAGCATTTCTCTTATCTTTTTTGCAGGGAACTTTCACAGACGGCAGTGTTCTGAGCTGCAGCCCTTACTGCCACGTGGTTCAACAGGTGGTTAAAACAGCAGCATTGTTAATTCAGTGCGCTCGATCACAAACACCTCTCTTAAAAACTCTTCCACCGTTGTGGGTGGATTCTGTACGAGGTCCGCGAACAACGGTTCCTTAACGTTGCACATTAGGTGACGCACCTTCTTCGCCTAAACCATGTCAGGGTCAGCTGGTCAGAACAGGCGGATGATAACTTCGGCATACATGGCGACTGTTTTGCACACGGGTTTCAATCAGTTGCTGTGCGTGATCTCGTCCGTCTGAGCTCAAGAATGTGTCGAGAAGCTTGTGACAGAATCTGTCCCAAGTTTGGAGAGTAGCCTCGTGGTTCTCGTACCACGTGCGAGTGTCATTTTCTAGTGTGAAATATGCGCAGCCAAGTTTCTGTTGCCCGTTCTAGTTACTGGTTACAGCCACCCGTACGAACTGTTCGAGCCAGTCCTCAACATCATCATACTCTTCCCCAAGGAAAATTTTGGAAACGCGAGGTTTTTCAAGAGTCACCTACCAAGGAAGGGCCGCCTCTGACGGAAAGAGAACCATGGATATGGTAGGAGCTGCCATGTTGGTAAGAGGAGGAATAGCTGCGGATTATAAACTTAGGCCTAGTAGGGGCTGCGTGAAGCGGTGCACAGGAGTCGCGACGAGGAGCTGAGTCTCCGGACTGGGTTAACGGGTCGGAGCAAGGTTGTCCTTGCTCCGACCCGTTAAGCTGTAGGCACCCAGCGCCTTCACCACTGTCAAGCTGTAGCTGTAGGCACCCAGAGCCTTCACCACTGTCACAATGTCAAAGCAAGGGTCTATATGCAGAGATCAAGATAACAAAAGCAGGTTGGTCTCTATGATAGACCACGCAAGCAAATCGTTGATCTTCGTCCTTTCTACTTTTCAACAGAGCATAGTCATATATCATCCTTTTTCTTGCTCTGTTACCACCAGCACGTGACAATATTGATTCAAGCACACGCTATGAGCTCTGACACCGGTAAGGTGTATAAGGGATTCGCCCATAAAAGGACAGCAACGAGTAATTTGAAATCGCTGCACAGATGGCAATTTTTCAATGAATAAAACATTGATGTGGATGAAGATTTTTTTCACTATGATGGCCATGAATACATTTTAGTGACTTAGATGAGACCATTTAGGTAGAATGTAAATTGTGTCATCAAGAAAAAAACAAATAGATAGCAAATGTATCAACGTGCATCACTTACAATGTCAAATAGAGTGGCCCACAACATAACTTGAAATTCTAGTACACCAAAACCTTGTTGCTATGCAAGAGCATCTCAAGATGGCTAGGCCACATAAACGTGCTGCGCCTAGTATTTTTACAACGCAGAGTTATAGACTGATTGCCCAAATACTACTGTCCGTCAGTGGCTTCCACTGGTAGCGTGTTCATCAGGCACGTTATATGCAATTAATTTGAATATGGGAATAGTACGCAGTGTTTGACTTGAGATAATAAGTAACCCTGCTGCCAATTCTCTTTGGCGATCAGCCTATTTTGTGTCACGTTTGTTGAGGCTATCTCTAAATAAATTTCCCTTACTGTTGTTCTGCCTAGTTTATTAGAATAAATGAATAGTTCTCTTGTTTTTTGAGAAAAGTACAATCGTGTAGTAATTTTAGAAGATCCAATTCGTGGCTTCTTTTTCATTATATGGGCAAGTCTTTCGTATGCCATACAGGTTTCTGGAAGTTATTGTGATTCGCCAATAAACTTCGAAACTTCAACACAAGGAAAGTAATCCTGTGCCGTCCGCAATAATTACCATCTTTAAGCACCGCTATCCTGTCACTCCGGTTTCATTTACTGGCTATATTCCCTTCGAGTGGCATATCAATTTACTCATCTTTAGGTAAACTGCGATATTGGCTACTTCGTCTTTGCTCTTTATAAAACACTGCTATTTTCATCTTTCTCCACTTAATGCCTTAGAATTGAGTCCTATTAGATGTCAAGCACAATCCAGGAGTAACACCGTCTGGTCAAGGGCATGCAGCGCTGTAGTTGCAGATGAATACGGAACCCAACACTCGCGAAAGCAAGAGTCCGGGACGCTTCCATTTATTCCGAGTGAAGCATCAGCTGACGTATGAACAAATTGATAAAGCGTCAACGTGGAGCTCTGCCGACTACTCAATCCCGAACGCCACGTGACTAACCCCGCGCATGTGCACTCGATAGCCGTCTACTACTCCTCCTCCTTGTGTGTTTTGTGCGCCTTTTTTGTTCCTCTTGCTGCACACTGACACCGTCATCTGAATTGCATGTGATTATGCGTTCCAGCGATGTAATGATATCAGCATTTTGGGCTGCACACTATTCGAACACATGCATAGTGCCGCTTTAGTTTGTATTAATACTTTATTCGGTTATGTGCACAAGACAGTTACATGCCACCGATATGAAGCAAATGGAAAAAGAAGTAATTGTTTCATGACTCGGCATATGTCCCCACGACTGAAAACTTTACTCACGAACACGAATTGCGGATTGGCATTCATATCTGCAGGCCCAAGAATATTGTATAAGCAGTTGCTCCCGCTCCAAAACCACTCCCTCCTTTTCTTCTTTTATCTTTCTACGTGAAGTAAAATAAATATGAGTGTGTAATCTTATGAGGAAAAGGTAGATGAAGTAACATACTCAATTCACGAGCTCCTCTGCTGTTTTCGCGCTCGACAGCTATATGTGAACGATGTATGGAGTTCAGCTATATACGGTTAATAGTAGAAAGATTCCCTGAGATAATCCCAGACGCTGAGAGACTTATATAAAGCACAAAGGTACGCTATTGTACGCACGTTCTAATTGATGTGCTTAGCGGAAACACGGCAACAGACGTCAACACAAAAGTACGTAAGCCTGAGAAGTGATATATCCATACGGTAGTGTTATGCTTCTCGGGGTGGCAGTGTTTGACGCAAACATCCTGATTGATTAATTTGATTGATTTGTGAGGTTAACGTCCCTAAACAACCATATGATTAAGAGAGACGCCGTCATGGAGGGCTCCAGAAAATTCGACCTCGTGCAACCAAATCCGAGCACACGGGCCTATAACATTTCCGCCTCCATCGGAAATGCAGCCGCCGCAGCCAGGATTCGATCCCGCGACCTGTGGTTCAGCAGCCGAGTACCTTAGCCACTAGACCACCGTGGAGGGGCGACACAAACATCATACTTGCACACGTTAATTTCTTAAGTAAGCGATTACAACTGAAGTCTCCAGAAATTACCGACAAGCAATGGCGCTAGGATAACCGAATACTTCTTGCTTTACTTATTTTGAGGTAGCATAAAATACTATCACACATATGATCAGACAGACACAGAAAAATAGTTCAGAGTACACGATAATCTAATTGTCATTTATTTATTGATAGCTAAAGATATGTAATAACAAATGAAATGAAGTAGAGCATGGTCGATCAGACGCAAAGCCGAAAAGATAATCTACTTTTTCATCAGATGAAGACAGAAAAGACACATAGGCGACTCCAATACTTTACTGTCTCATTGCCTTCGATCATTTGTCGAGTGTATTTTTGTGAGCAGCGGCCTATATAGGCCAAAACTTAGTTTATACGTGCAGTCAAAACAACGTGTAGTAAAATGACTTAGATTTTTTTTTGTGAACTTGATACTTGTGTGATTTCAGACGTTCATCAAGCCAAATGCCTCCCTGACCGAACTAACTTTGGTCGCAGTACAGCGTAGGTCTATTCTCAAACTGGCTGCACTGAACACATCTAATACATCGTTCAACGTTGCTATCTACAACATAATGGTGGCGGGGTCCATACTTCTGCATATGCATTAGAACGAGGTGTTTATAATTGCGCTTGAACAAAACGTCCGAAGTCGTCGCTGCCGTCGTTCATCAATCTAACACACCACTGGCACCTCTGCGAACATTCGAACATTGGGCACTTTGAAAAATATCATTAGCGTACTCACACGAGTGTAACGCAAGTTCCGTTCCTAATTTTCGCTATCTGAAATCTACCCATGCGTTGCAATCAAACAATTAGGTAGCATCTTTTTTTCTTGCTGGCGGCAATGAAAAGTGATCTCTCGAGTTCCGATTGGGGTCATGTCGCAATCAAGTAGACGCGCATTTTTCCGTGAAAAAGTGGCGGGCGGCTCCATGTAGGGGTACGATAATCTCTTACATATAATCATTTTCAGAATAAGGCTTCACAAGCATAAAAACACATCAATTGATGTAGGTGGACACGAAGGGCAGAAGGCTTAAGAAACACTCATAACACCACGTGCGGACAGAACCAAAAAAGCAATCACGTTGCCTAACTGGAAATTATGCCACTGTAACTTTCCTCGCAAGCAGAAATCATTTCGTGGAGAATAAATGGCATGTTTTGCCGCGCAATAATGTACGTCATAGGATAGAAGACGACTGCTGCAAATTGGCTTACGTAAATTCAGTATCTAGCATGAGACATTCAATTCTCCTCCTTCATAGCTGCCTTTCATTTGGATATGCAAATGAAGGCTTGCTTTTGGGCGCTGGCGAATCCCTGCCCATTTTTGTACAAAAACTGCGTACGCTCGCAAGATAACTTCTCCAATTTTTCCCCGTTTGCACTTCATCCCTGATTCTCGAGTTTTCTCGTTCGTAAGAATTTGCCGTCGACTGCAGCCGAACAAATTGCCAAGCACAGATCGGGCGTCCACTAACAGTTCCCTGGCTAACGCGGGTGCTTCAATGCTCCAAGCAGAAACGATGAATCCAGGATAGTCTCGACAAGAGTATGCAGGCTACTCACCATAGTGGGAAAAGCATGCGCAACCTGGGAGAACATGGTGTTGTTGGTTGGTACTCCGTGCTCAAAACTGCTAAGCCTGAAAGCAGACTCAGGAACGCAGGTGAGATGATGACAATCACCGACCACTTTAACTTCTCTTCGCTTGTCCCAGTGTCACCTGTGTCGCTCTGTCTACATTCACGCTGAGAAATTTCAAATGATTACTCTAAAAAAGCGAGTATTTGTGGAGTGTTTCTGCTACAAACTAATAATCGTCATCTACTTCGAGTACTGCCCCGCCGCGGTGGTCTAGTTGCAAAGGTACTCGGCTGCGGACTCCCAGGTTGCGGGATTTGATCTCAGCTCCGGCGGCTGCATTTTCGATGCAGGCGAAAATTTTGTAGGCCCAAATGCTCAGATTTGGGTGCACGTAAATAAACCGCGGGTGGTAAAAATTTCCGGAGCCCTCCACTATGAGGACACTCATAATCATAAGGCGGTTTCGGAACGTTAAACCTCACATATCAATCACTACTTCGAGCACTTTCCTCGCGCTATCACCACGGTTGCGGTTCTTCGCAGTCGCGAACGGCGCGCGCGTTATCAGCGTGCCATAAGATTCCTTGCAGTAAAGTGGCCAGCGCTGTGCTTTCAAGAAAGGAAACGCGAAGAAGTCAGATGAAGATTATTGCTGTGTAGCAGAATGGCTATCCGAATACTCCTTTTCTTTGGTGAAAAAAAATTTTCTAGTATGAGCAAAATATTCTTTCGCGATACAAAAACAGCGCGCATGATGTAAGAGGACACTTGGTAAGCTAGAAAACGCCCTTAGAGAAATAATACAGGTCGTGATGCCACCTTGAAGCTGCCGTACCAGTCACCTTACCATGACTTCACAGACATTTACGGCGTCCGCTGTGGCCTGCCTATTTCACAATCGGGAAAACGAGAAATCCATTGTCTTCTCGGGGAACAACATCCTTAACGCAGCAATTCTGTGAATGAGGCGTGGTAGATAATAAGAAAAAAACACTTTGACACTCTTGACGTGAAGATCGGAAGTTTCGGCATAAAATAATTACTCTAGCTTTTGACACTACTTTTATCATCTAATAATAGACCTGTGCGGGTGAATTTAACGACTCCAGGGTTCCCGTAGTCGACTTTATATGTGTAAACTATTTAATGGCTGTACCTTGGTATCCTCTTAAGACAAGTGGCCAACTCTTTAGAGGCTTGACATTGACCACAGTTTCTTTCTGCGCTGCTTGCACCCACATGTAGTTTGGTACGATGTGTCATTTCTTATAAAATGAGGGGTCGGACCTTCAAGCAGTCACCCATTGCTGAACATATATCCAAATTGCATGACCTCAACTACTCTGTTTAGCTCTACGCGTCTGCCACTCGTTAGTACTAGCGCATGTTAATGCTGTGATAAGTTGTGTCGATTAGGACATGCCTATGTTGGCTGAATAATGATCATTGTTTGGCTATTAGACCGTTTTAAAACATTCTCTTCAGTGAGTCCTAAACATTGTCGTAATTATGAACTAATTGTATTTTTCCAGTATAGTAGATAGGCAGCACCCTTGCAAAAAATATTGTTCTGCTTCTTTCTATGAACGAAACATACAATCGACCCAAAATAATAAATTCATAGGTGAGATTCCGCCTTTTTCATGTATTTTTTTTACTTTTTCCCATGTTTTATTTGCTTTCAAAAGGGGTTTAAATTGATATAATACCAACATAACAAATGAGAGATGACATTTACTAGTTTGGACAGTAACTACAGAAGTTTTTGAGCACTGTTGTTATGCTTCGAATCGCAAAACAATGTAACACAGCTTGACCTGGTTCCACCACATTCATTGTGCACTTATAGCAACATACATCTAAGCTCTGAAGCAATATGTGTCATATTTTGATATTGTTCGCACATAAAAAAATACCGAGTCCTATTGCACTTCGAGAGCACTGTTTTGGGTGCGCGCTGCTACATAAAGTGTAAAACGGAAATGTGCCTGTTGTAAATAGGTATTATTGTTTTTAAGCAAGTGCTACAGTGACAGTCCTGGCACTCTTCTGTTCTGTTTCTTTGTTAACATGCTACGATGTGGCTACGTTTTATGACCGTACAGAAAAGACAAACTTTGCATAGTCTCCGTAATCATATTTTTATTTATTTTATTTATGCTGGCAGCACATAAGCCAAGACAGAAGTTGTGGGTACGTAACTCTCATGTACAAACGTAGTACATGCTAAAACAATGTTAACACTGAACACTCAAGAATTGCACAGCATATCAGACTAAGAAAACAAAACACGAAACCTTATTAAAAAACCTCCCGTACAAGTCACCGATATATGTAAAATAACAGGCTCAAATACATCCCGTATACTTTACCCAAAGAAAGGAAAAACTAATTATAAGTGATATAGTACATTGAACATGTTCAGGCAAAGGGCAACCAACAAGACTATCGAAGGGCGAACAATTGCTTAAGCCATACAAATCGTTCACAAATATTCTAACAAAGTCTTTTCCAAACTTTGTAGAACGAAACAATGGACAATATTTTTCGGCAACCAATTGCAATCATCAATGCTCCGAATTAAAAAAGAATATTTAAATAAATCTGTTCTGTGGTAGATTAGTGTCTCATGATTTTAATGTTTTGTTCTGGATAAGGTAGTGTTCTCTAATACGATGTGTTCACCTAGGTTAACTCTGAAATACCTGTTCAGTATGTCAAAAAAGAATATCAGTCGAATGAGGTGCATTTTTCTTTTCACCGTCATTATTCCGGTTTTTTTTCTAAGGTCACTGATAGACTGAGTTCTTGAATACGCGTTTGAAATGAACCGCAAGGCTTTATTTTGTGTTCGCTCACATTTTAGTTTGTTTGTTTTAGTGGAAGCTTCCTATATATGACTAGCGTAAGTCAGTACTGGTAGAACTGTCATGTTGTATACAATTGCTTTAGCCTCCGGAGTTGCATTGTGCAGTTTTCGTCGTAATGACCAAAGTTTGCGCATGGCTCTATTACAAACATCATCGACGTGTACTGACCAGTTCTTGTCGTCTGCGAAGCGAATACCTAGGTATTTAACAACTTTAGCTTCAGTTAGCAGTGTGCCTTTAATACTGTACGAAAAAGATAGCAGGCTTTTTTTACGTGTCATGCGCATGAAAAGTGTTTTGGATGCATTCAGCTGCATTCGCCATTCATCGCACCAAGCACTAATTTTTTGTAGATGGTTATTAAGAACCAGTTGGTCGCTAGAGGAGCAACTTATTGCATACACGACTGTATCATCTGCATAATGTTTTATAGCTACTCGCTCTAAAAAGCCTTCACCCAAATCACTAATGTAGACAGAAAAAATGTAAAGAGCCTATAACGGACCCTTGCGGCACACCTCATCGAACCAGTTTATGGGCACTGCCAACATTATTGATTTCAACAAACTGTTCTCTCTTAGACAAATACGCCTCTATTCAATTTAGTAGTTGATTATAACCAAGAAAACAACACAATTTCTTAAGCAACATCCTATGTTATATTTTGTGGAATGCTTTCCGAAAATCAAGAAATATGATGCCCATTTGACCCTTTTCATCAGTACACTGACGAATTTCGTGGGTAAGTATTCATTTTAATCAATCTCTTTTGATCAAAACTATTTGTATTAATACACAGTTGCACTGGGCTGCGGTGTCAGCCATCTTTATTTTGAACACGTTCCTCCTCTTTGTGTTCCCTTCCACCCTGCCTAACGTCTACGTACACTCCCCCTCTTTGGAGACTCATCCCCCTTGGGGTGATACATGAAGGCGTTTCAAATGATCGCAAACTCCAACACACCGTCATCGTTGGTGTAACCGACCTTTTTGAGAACGCCATGTTGCACTGCAAATTGCATCACGCCATAAGGTCTCATGTACACCTGCTTTGTGCCGAGAAGGCCTTTTCTGACGAGCACTAGATCGTTCAGATGTATCTGAGCTACCCCGTGTTGTGGTGGCGGTCGAAGTTTCTCTTCATATTTTCCCGTTGTTGCTGGTAGAATTCCAAAGTGTTTCATTTTTCGTACAATTGCAGGAAGTCAGCAATCCACAGTTCTTGATCAGAAGGAAGCACGGGTGCCTTTCCGCAAGCTGCAAAATATGGGCTACAGTCGATGCTTGCAGTATGCGACCGATTGTGATGAGCAACAGCTGCCTCCAAGTGGCACTTCCATCCGCCTTTAAAAAGTGGGTACATTGAAATCAACTGCTTCAAATTCCCAAGGATTTGTTCAGCCATGCCATTTCTTGAGGGATGATACGGAGCACCACGTCGCAACACAAGCCCTCGTTCGTTCGACCAATCTTGAAAACGCCGACATATAAACGCTGCTCCATTAGCTCATATCACTATCACTACTTTTGTATCATAGCGTTAACTCTGGACCCGTGTGTTATCATTGGGGATTTCAACGCTCATCATACATTATGGGGAAGTCAGAATACCAACATGAAAGGCAGAAACTTGGTGTCTTTTGCCTCCAACAACAAACTTTGGTTACTGAACGATGGCAGTCCTACATTTTTACGTGGCTCCACATACGGTAGCTGTATCGACTTGGCTTTTGTTTCGCGAAGCCTAGTGAAACATACGGAATGGTTCACGGATATAGAAACGCATGGGAGTGATCACATTCCAACATACATTAAGATTAGAGGATTGTCGCCTCCTAAAGTGCGCGACATGGTTAAAAGAGTGGACTCGAAAAAATTTCAGTCTCGTATGGAAGACCAATGCCAAGAACACATATCCGATTTACAAGAGGCCATCAAGAGCACTGTAAAAGAGACTGTGTGTACGATCCCATGCCCTGAAAGAATCATTGACATTGACATAGAGCTGGAGCGGCTTCGAGCCTTGCGACGACGAGCTGAAAGAAGGTACCGGCGCACGAAGGACATAGAAGATTTACGGGCTGCTAGACGTATGCAGAAGAAGATCAAACGTCGGTTGGACAAGCTAGAATTCCAACGCTGGATTACTTTCTGAGAGTCACTCGACCCTCGTAAGCCTTTATCGCAGATATGGAGGACGGTTAGAGGTTTGCGGTCATCCCCCATTCAGAAGTCACCATTCAAGGCCTTAGCCCTTCACCAAAATCGACCAGATGTGAACGTTGCTGAAGATTTCTGTGCGGGATTATCAGGGCAAACTACAGCCCTTAGCAGCTTACCACTTTCGAGCAGTTGTGCGCCACCACTTCATTCATGTATGAACTTTCCGTTCACCATTCAGGAGCTCAAGGCAGCACTCGCTTCATGCAAACGTACCTCCGCACCAGGGCCAGACGGAATCTACTACGGAGTCCTGTGTCATCTGGGTGAGCGCGCGAGAGTAGCTCTACTTCACCTATATAATGATTGTTGGCTAGAGGGCGCTGTCCCCTTAAGTTGGAAAACTGGTCGTCTAGTACCACTGCTAAAACCTGGCAAATCACTATTGGAACTCTCCTCCTATCGCCCGATCGCATTGGCTAGTTGCGTGGGTAAAGTGATGGAGAGAATGATTCTCGGCCGACTCGAGTGGTACTTGGAGTATCACGAGATCTACCCAAATGGCATGGCTGGCTTTCGACGTGGTCGATCATCGATCGATAGCGTCATCGACCTAATCACGTACGTTGAACACGAGAAAGGCCATAAGCGTCCTTGCGCCTCTCTGTTCCTTGACGTCACAGGAGCCTACGATAACGTTACACATGAAGCCGTCCTTACCGCACTAGAAGAGATTGGAGTGGGTGGCCGAATGTTTAAGTGGATGCGCAGTTATCTCCAAATGCGATCCTATTTTGTGAGTACAGAGACCGGAAACACGTCTGCACATTTAAGTTGTCGTGGCGTCCCTCAGGGTGGTGTATTGAGCTCCGTTCTATTCAATATAACACTAATCGCTCTCCATACGCACCTACCAAACAATATTTATCTCTCAACATACGGTGATGACATCTGCATCTGGACATCTGCGGTAACTCGCCTTCAGTTACGAGCGTGAATACAGAGAGCTGCTACTGCAACTGCTTTGTATCTGCGCAATCGAGGCCTGGAAATTTCCTCCGGAAATTGCGCTCTTCTGGCATTTATGCGCAAACCCATGTCGAATTACAGAGTGTCAATTAATGGTCAAAATGTACCATATCGTTGATCTCACAAGTTTCTGGGTGTCATACTCGACAGAGACATATCATGGAGCCCTCATGTGTCGTATTTCAAAAAGCGATTGACAGGCATACGCCATCTTTTCAAGTTTCTCGCTGGAAAGACTTGGGGAATGGAGCCTAATGCTATGTTACGACTGTACAGGGTGCTTTTTCTTGGCTTTTTATGATACAGTCTGCCTGCATTATCAAACGCCAGCAAAACAAGTCGACGCATGATACAAAGTGTTCAGGCACAGGCGCTTCGAATATGTCTAGGTCTGCCTCAGGGTGCCTCAACAATGACGACTATAGCTATAGCCAAAGACCACCTCGTGCAGACCCATATTGAAATAGAAGCTTTGAGGACACACACAAGGCATGTGGGCCGGACTCCCCATCACCACCTAGCCTCTCCACCAGTGGATAGACCTCATACTTCCTTTTGTCGAACAATAACTGCACATGGTGACTCCCTACCAACTGGTTTTACGCCCGCGGCGAGACCTTCAGTTCCTCCAAGGTGCCTCAAACAGCCATTCATCAACCTGTACTACCAGGCATCCAGAAAAAACGAGATTTCTCAATACCAGCCCTCAAGCAGCTGGCCTTACTTCTGCTGTACGAGAAGTACCAAGACCGCACCCACGTCTACACCGACGGCTCCGTCCTGCCAAACAGCTCAACTGCGGCGGTCGTTATTCCAACGCACGCCACAACCATCAAATTCAGGACAGCTCATGCAACCACAACAACGGCAGCAGAGCTTGCAGCGCTTTGCGCCGCGCTGCGTTTCATTAATGACCAAAACACGCAACGGTGGACAATTTTCTGCGACTGCAAGTCGGCACTGCAGTCACTTCTGTCAAATCTACGCCGTGGTCCACACGAGCAGTTGGTATTTAAAACAGCAGAAATGCTACACAACATAACAGAGAAAGGGCACCACGTTATATTTCAGTGGTTGCCAAGCCACTGTGGAATTATCGGTAACGAACGAGCTGATCAAGCTGCCCGTTCCGCCCATAGAGAAGACAACAACCAGTCAATACCTCTCTCAAGGACGGACGCTGCTAGGAGGCTCCGCATGCTCGCTCGCCTACGCTCCATGGCTCTTTGGAATGAGCCTCTTTTTACGCATGCAATAGCACGATCTCTTGATCCAACGTTAAGCATACAGCTTCCAACAAATGTTCGACGACGTGACGCTATTGCTCTGTGCAGACTATGGTTGGGAGTCGCGTTTACTCGTGCGTACGCGTTCCGCATAGGTATGGCCGACACCGCCGACTGTGCACACTGCAGAGATGAAGAAACCATTCGACATATCCTGTGTGACTGCCCGAAATACAACCTGGAAAGACAACAGCTTTCCAATAAACTCAACAGGTTACATGACCAGCCGCTGTCAGAAGAAAGTATACTGCGCCATCGTCATGACTCATCGTCACAGAAGAAAGCCGTGCAAGCGCTACTGGCCTTCTTGCGAACTACTGGCCTGACGGAACGCCTATGACTGGACCGATTTTGTGTGTGCGTGTGTGTAGGTGTTTTTATCTTATTTTATAACTCTCCCTTTCTCTTTCAACCCCCTATTCCCCAACCCCAGTGTGTGGTAGCATACCGGGTACTAGCATCTGGTTAACCTCCCTGCCTTCCTTTTTTCTCGTTTCTCTCTCTCTCTCGTATTCATGAACATTTCTCGGCTCAAAAGAGTGATCACACTATTTGCGTTTTTCCTTCCCGGCCGTTCAGCTACTATTCTTGTGCACTGGTCTATTTCCACTAGGAAAGACTGCGTTTTTTTTACTTCTGCAGCCTTCTTCTTGAGATATGCGAAGTCAGATGAGTGAATCCAAACGGTACGTCGCAATGTTGAGGCAAAACCATCTCGTAAGTTCTCTGATGGGTAGTTTGCTTTGTGAACTTGACATTCATGACAAGACTGTCCATACCTTTGAACGTCCTCTTTCACGTGTTTCCACTGGAAACACTGACGAATATTTTTATATGTCCTCCAAAAGCCGTCTTGTCCACCTGAGTGCGGGGATTCGTGATAGAGTTTCGAAATTCAAGGCACCATTGTTTCTGGGACAGTGAACTTTCTGTTGTTGAACTTGAGTTCTTCAATTCCCGTCCACAACAAACCTGCGTTGATATTTTTCTGATCAGGAATTACGGCAAGTCTTGAAAACACATCTGCATTCCTGGGGTGTTCTCCAGGCCTGTGGTGGACCATGAAAGTAAACTACTGGAGTTCACTCACCCACCTGGCGTTTTTTCCTTGAGGTTCGGTGAGGTTAAGAGTAAACGTTGAGGCTAGGAATAAATAAAGAGCGTGAAGCTCGTGTATGGTCTAAAATAGCGTACGACCATTAGGACTGCCCAGGCTTTCTTCTCTGTAGTCGTATAGTTCAGTTGCTTTTTCGAAAGGGTGTACGAATAGTACCCGATGACAATCTGTTGGCGACTCCGTGGAGAGTTGGTATCTCGCTGGTAAAGCACTGCACCTGTGCCATAATAGGTAGCATCGGTGTTCAGTTCAAAGGGTAATTCAAAGTCAGGAAGAATCAAAACCGGATCCGACGAAATGTTGGTCACAAGGCTGTGATAAACGAATTCACACTCTGCAGTCCACTGAAATGACACACTCTTCGTAATAATTTCTGTGAGGCATTTGGTTTTTGTCGCATAATCACTAATGAATGGCCATAAATGCCCTGCAAAACCCACAAACACCCAAAGAAAGCGCAAGTCATACAGCTTCTGCATTTTTGCGATTCGTTCGACTGATTACACTTTTGTTGTCTTGGTTTGGCCGTCAAATACTGCTCCAAAAGCACAACTTTCTTTTAGAAAAACTCACTCAACTTCTCATTAATGTTGAGCTAGGCGTCATAAAGGGGTTGAAGTACACTAGCCAAATGGTTTGAGTGCACTTCCTCGTTGCGGGAGTAAACTAGTATATCGTCTACGTAGACGTTACAAAACTTCCCGAGAAACGATCGCGAGACGTCGTTCTTCATTTTCTGGAACCAAGCAGGTGAGTGGTTCCATCCAAATGGGAGTCGGTTATACTCATAGATTTCAAAGGACGTGATGAAGGCAGAATATTTCTTGCATTTTTTAGAAAGTGTGACTTGCCAAAATATTTTACATATGTCAGTGTGCAAGAAAACTCTGCAGCCACCTGTGTCATTTATGATAGAGTCTATACGTGGCATACGGAACAAAAAAGCTCAGTATGCCTAATAATTTGTCTGTAGTACTTGCCGATTCGAAGACTTCCATCTTCTTTTGGTGCAATGATGATGGGCTAAGCAAACGTAGGCGTGAATGGACGGATGATATCCACATCCAATATTTTGTGAATCACGTTCTGAAGCCACACTCTCTTCTCTCGTTACATATTTAGGCCTTTTTTGTCACCGTCATCGTATCACTTAGCTTCAATTGTACCTGAAATTTTGTAGTTGCCGCAGGATAACCTTTCAAGCAAAGCTACTCCGGGGTAAATGTCCTAACATCTTCACCTAACGATGGCTTTCGTGGAGTCCTTGAAAGCGAAACTGTAGCGTTGCTACTGCGGTGCTTTTCTTCTGAGGCAATTTCTTTTGTCCAGTAGATGTAAGACGAAGTGCACTGATGACTGGACGTGAAAGAAGTAATTCATACGGCACTCCATCGAGTACCAGTGTTTGCACAGTGACAGTGATGCCGTGACACAATATAGTTACACAAGTCCATTTATCGTGAACCATCTTGGGTCCTCGCATTTGTATTTGATTCTGAAGTTGCGGACTTTGGGCATGGATGATAAGTGAAACCACAGACGTCTCAGGCAAAGAGGAGACCACCAGCTGTAGCAACCGCCTTTTCTCATAAAAATGGTTGTGTGCAGATTCAGACCTGTGTTTGAACGGGATCGCTTCGTCCCATAGCAACACCTTGCTTTCGCTGAAGGAGCTCAAAAAGCATGCTTTCCACTCCATTCGTGGTTTGTTGCTGTGAGCGTTGCCACGCCATTCGTACCAAGTCTTGGCTATGCCTGATCAGAATAGTCTCATGTTTTTCACTTCATCTTCATCACTGGGTTAGTAGTTTTTATTGCACGCATACTCGTAAACGTTAGCCAGGACTCGGGACTACTAGACTCTTCATCAAACATGTCGGGCTTTACGTGTTCGTGAATCGGTCTGCGAAATTATTCCATTACGTTTACAAGCAAGCGCATTAGATCATTTTTCTGCCTATTCTGTTTTTGGTGCAGTTCGATAAACTTGTTGATCATCTGCACGGAACTGTCCGACGAAGCAGCGGTAGCAGGCTTCACACCGTTTGTTACGGGAGCCAGCACGAAAATCTCATAGTCTTGAAGTTTTATGTTGATCCTCACCGTTCTTTTAGCAAGTAAATTGTGAGAAGTGAGCTTTATTTCGGTGCTTATATAGGAAACAAATGTGTTAGTGCTCACTGCTTCCGGAAGAGCTAGTTCCCCTTCATCTTGAGGCATTGCAATCAAGATGCGGATGCCACCGCGTTGATTTCCTCTAATGGTGATGTCCACCCAGACCTTGAGTTTAATGTCATAGCAGAAAGTATACGCGGCTGCGCCAATTTGTTATAATACACAGTTGCACTAGGCTGATGTGTCAGCCATCTTCTTTATTTTGAACCCCTTCCTCCTTTTTGTCTTCCCCCCAACCCTGCCTAACGTCCACGTACACAGTTTTTTTTATTGTTTTTTTCTGAGTTGATTGAGTTCTTCGGTAACAGTCACTTCAAAATTTTTGCTTCATTTTGAAGGCAAGTGCGAACAAGAAATACAGCAATGAGATTTTTTTTCTATCCTGAGCGACCTTTGCCATCGTGAAACGCGGAAGTCCCGTGGTTACGAATGCGTTGAACAAGTAAACATGATTATTCCCTCTTTTTCTCGTCTCCATGGCTGGTCGCGATGATTGTATTACGCTCGCATCGCATATAGGCATCTCGATGTGTCTACGCTTTCTCTTTTTTATTAGAGAAGAATGAGAAATCTTCAACAAAAAGCATAGAAACAAAAAAGGACAAGAAAGGCAACATAGGCAAGCACAGCCTTCTGAATGAGGATTTAAAGAAAAAACGAACTTGCGCATATCTCGGCATACCACATCAACTGAGAGAGCAAAAAAAGTGTGTAGCTATTGTAATAGGTAAGGCAGAAGTACTTGGTGGACATGACGAAACCCGTGACAAAGTGCACAAAAATGCATATACACCGATATAGGCCCTGATCAATGCTGTCAAGAAAAGTTGCTCTTGTGGTGCAAAAAAAATGCCGAGGAATTGCTATCATAGTTACCTTTCGTGATAATCGAGGCCTCGGCGATCACTCTGGCTTCGTCCCTAGCCCAATCTCTAACTTTGCTTCAGGTATAAGACGTCTATCAGCCGTTCATTCTACGGTTCTTGCGAGGAGAGCGGATGTTCTTTGCACCGTCCAAGGACGTAACGCATAGACTACATAAGTGATTCCGCTGTTGGTAAGTGCGAATTTGAACGTTTTACGAGAAGCCACTTTAAGGTTATGAGTAAATGCACCAGAATTTTATTATATGGGTATGTCGAATAGATAGTTAAAATTGTCTAAGGTATGTTGCCAGGCATTCATACTGACACATAGCGCACTACAACAAGGGCACAGAGGAGACACACACACAAACGCAGCACTAACTTGAAGCTAATGTTTATGAGCGATCACACATGCTATTTGTACATTAACAATAGATCAATAAAACATCAAAGACACCGTCTCACGCGCGTGTCCTGGTTGATTAAGACGATCAGTGATCGGTGCCCAAGATTAAGTTATGTTTGCTGGGTTTTACTGATATACTGTTATTGTACGATTTGCATGTGTGATCGCGAATAAAACAGTAGTTCCAAGTCAGCGCACTGCGTATGTATCTTCTGTGTCTCTTAAGTGGTGCGCTATATTGCCACGTTCCATTTCCCAAGTTTTTGTTATCGTCCCAAAACACCACACAATTCTCAGCGCAAACCGCGCCTGCAGTTTTCGAGAAGGTTCCGGACTGTAGTAGATCATTTCGATAAGATCACGCCCACTGTGCGAACGGTACAGATTGTTCTGGAACCTACGCCACCGCCAGCGATAACGCTAGAACATTCGACGGCACGAGTATAAATGCCGACACGCTTCGCCGCTTGTCAGTTGTTGATCCTAGGCCGACGCTCCGTTCGCCGCTATCAGTCCGAGACTGCTATCTGTGCGAGACTGCTGCTGTAATTGGACTTTCCGTTTACCGGGCACAGGTTCACCCAAATAAACAGTTAAATCCCAACACGAAGTCTCCTGTCTTCAGCCGCGTCACGACCACGTGACATCTGGTGGAGGTGCTGCTTCGTTCATGTACCGGACGCCCCCGTCAAGCCGTGAACCCAGCCTACGTCGCGGAGAAGACACCGACGCCAACCAGGAACAGCGAACAAGCCGCCGACAGTAAGGGCTACCAGCGGAGTACGGGCTTCTACAAGACAAGGTGAGGAAGACCAAGGCCATGACCGCGACTGCAGCGACAGTGACAACCGCAGCGTCCCAGCCCACGATGGTCATGCATCAACCCATGGAACCACCAATTTTCCATGTGTCATCGTTCGAAGACCCGGAGTCCTGGCTAGAAACATACGACTGTGTGGCCGCCCTCAACCACTGGGACCATGACGAAAAGCTGCGTCGTGTGTTCTTCTATTTGGAAGACACCGCAAGGACCTGGCTCGAAAATCGGGAGTCAACGCTCCGAACGTGGGATGTTTTCTGCGGCGCATTCCTGCAAACGTTCGCGAGCGTCGCTCGCAAAGAGAGGGCCGCTGCTTTATTAGAGACCCGGGTTCAGCTCCCAAATGAAAATGTCGCCATTTTCACAGAAGAAATGACCCGACTATTCCGTCACGCTGACCCAGACATGCCTGAGGAGAAAAAGTTCGTTTCCTCATGCGAGGAGTCAAACAGGAGCTCTTCGCGGGACTGATGAGAAACCCACCAAAAACCGTCCAAGAATTTGTGGCCGAAGCGACAACTATCGAAAAGACCCTGGACATGCGCACCAGACAGTATAATCGTCGCCTGACTGCAGACTGCGCTGCTGCTCAAGCCAGTAACTCCGGAGACCTGCGTGAAACGATCCGTGCGATCGTGCGGGAAGAGCTGCACAAGCTGTTGCCTTCGGCGCAGCCTCAAGTGGATTCAATCGCCGACATTGTGCGAGAAGAAGTTCGGCAATCGCTTCAAATTCCCCACACACCGCTGCGAGAGCCGGAAGCTATGTGCTACGCCGCTGCACTGCGCCACAACGCTCCTCCCCGTCCATGCCAAAACGCAGCCCCATCGCACTTCCGTCGACAGACGCCTCCGCCGCCACCACCCCCACCGACGGCATACCGTTCGCCAGCGGCCCAGCGCAGTGCACCGAGGAAGACTGACGTCTGGCGCACCCCTGACCATCGCCTGCTCTGCTACCACTGCGGCGAGGCCGGACACACATACCGCCGTTGCCAGTACCGACAGATGGGACTGCGTGGCTTCGCCGTCAATGCACCGCGCCCACAGCCAGGAGAACGACCTCGTGACATCGCCGACTACCTTACAGGCACTCGGTGCACACCGCGAAGCCCTTCGCGTTCGCCGTCGCCCAGCCGCCGCACGTCACCGCACCACCAGCAGTACTCTGGCCCAACGCGGGGCTGGTCTTCTAGCCCGTATCCTGGAAACTAAGGGCAGCAACCGGTGGAGGTGCGGTTGCTGTGCGACGAACTACCGAAGATCCTCCGACGACGACGACGCCGCGACGGAGCTTTCCGAACACAACGCCAACCAGGCAAAGCCCTGACGGCGAAAGCTCACTTACCGAAGGTGGCCTGACGACGCAACATGGAAGCAGCGAAACAAGCCAACGCAGCCGTGACCCGACGCCACGCCCTAACTGTAATGCGAGACGGCGAACTAGCGACCTCGACGTTCTTATCGACGGCCACAGATGACCGCTCTCGCTGATACTGGAGCCGACTATTCTGTCATCAGGGGGTCGTTCGCCGCGAAGTTAAAGAAAGTTAGGACAGCTTGGAAAGGCCCTGAAATCCGCACAGCCGGAGGTCATCTCGTAACGCCTGCAGGAATCTGCACAGCGAGAGTCACCATTAACGGCCGTATTTATCCTACAGACTTCTTAGTCCTACAGCGTTGCTCGAGAGATGTCATCCTTGGCATGGACTTCTTATGCCTCCATGGTGCTGTCATCAACCTAAAAACAAAGTCGATAGCGTTATCCACAGAAGAAGCACTACCGCCGCGCACGCCGTCAGGACACCATGCCTTGAATGTGCTGGAAGAACAAGTCACCATTCCGCCTCGCTCAAGCGTCATTATTTTAGTCGGCGCTCTTAAATCACCTGACTTGGAAGGCGTCGTTGAAGGCAGTCAGCATCTGTTGGTCACCCGAAATATTTGCGTCGCAACAGAAATTGCAGAGCTGCGGGGAGGCAAAGCAACGGTTATGCTCTCGAATTTCAGCAATGAGTACAAACATGTGAACAAAGGAACAACGGTCGCATACATCGAAGAAATCGTTGAAGCCACCAGTGCTTTCGCCCTCGACGATTCTGCGCAACCTGCTCAGAAGACAGCTCAAGGCCCTGCTCCTGCAATACGAAGATTGCTTTTCGTCGTCATCGAAAATTCGGCAGACCCCAACCACGAAACATCGCATTATAACCGAAGAAAATGCCAGACCACTCCGTCAGAGTCCGTACAGGGTTTCGACGCAAGAACGTGAGGCCATAAAAAGACAAGTTGATGAAATGCTGCGGGATGACATTGTCCAGCCGTCCAAGAGTTCATGGGCATCCTCCGTGGTGTTAGTGAAGAAAAAGGATGGGACCCTACGTTTCTGCGTCGATTATCACCGCCTGAACCAAATCACAAGAAAGGACGTGTATCCTCTCCTACGAATAGACGACGCACTTGATCGGCTTCATAACGCGAAGTACTTTTCGTCAATGGACCTAAAGACTGCCTATTGGCAAATCGAAGTCGACGAAAGAGACCGAGAAAAGACGGCGTTTATAACACCGGACGGCCTCTGCTAGTTTAAGGTGATGCCCTTCGGCCTTTGCTCAGCGCCTGCAACTTTTCAACGCGTTATGGATACAGTACTGGCAAGATTGAAGTGGCAGACTTGCCTTGTGTACTTGGACGACGTTGTCGTGTTTTGCTTGAGTTTTGACGAGCATCTTCGGCGCCTCGAAGCTGTACTTCATGCCATCAAGACTTCCGGACTCACACTGAAGCCAGAAAAGTGCAGATTTTCGTATGAGGAGCTCTTTTTTCTGGGGCACGTTATCAGAAAGTCTGGAGTTCGTCCCGATCCACGGAAAACAGCCGCCATCGCCGACTTCCCGCCGCCCACTGACAAGAATGCCGTACGCCGATTTCTGGGCATGTGCGCCTATTTTAGGCGGCTCGTGAAAAACTTCGCCCGCATCGCCAATCCTCTCACTAACCTTACCAAAGCCGACGTGAAGCTCAAGTGGGAAACGCCCCAGGAACACGCTTTCCAGGAGCTTAAACATCGCCTCCAGACGCCTCCGTTACTTGCCCATTTCAACGAATTCACCGAGACAGAAATACATACTGACGCAAGCAGCGTAGGTCTTGGCGCCGTTCTTGTGCAGAGGGCTGACGGACTTGAAAGGGTTATTAGTTACGCCAGCCGATCGCTATCCAAAGCAGAAGCAAATTATTCCACAAACGAAAAGGAGTGCCTCGCCATCATCTGGGCTACGTCTAAATTTCGCCCCTACCTCTACGGCAGGCCCTTCAAAGTTGTGAGCGACCACCACGCCTTGTGTTGGCTAGCCACCTTGAAGGACCCTTCAGGTCGCCTCGCACGATGGAGCCTGAGACTTCAAGAATATGACATTACTGTCATTTACAAGTCCGGCAAAAAACACTCCGACGCCGACTGTCTCTATCGTGCGCCTGTCGACCAACCGCTACCCGACGACCCGGATGACGACTACTTCTTGGGAACAATAACTACCGACGACTTCGCTGAACGACAGTGGGCCGACCCGGAATTTAAGGCCCTAATAGAATACCTCGAAGGCCGGACCGTCGAAGTCCCGAAGGTATTCAAGCGCGCACTTGCGTCGTTCTATCTACGAAATGGTCTTCTACAAAAGAAACACTTTTCACCGCTTCAAGCTAAGTACCTTCTTGTGGTGCCTTCAGCTCTGCGACCAGAACTCCTGCAGGCCCTGCACGACGATCCGACGGCAGGGCACCTCGGTGTTTCTCGCACGATCGCGAGGATACAAGAAAGGTACTACTGGCCATGTCTTACTACCGACGTCACTCGTTATGTGAGGACATGCCGGGACTGTCAGCGACGCAACACACCGCCGACAAGGCCAGCGGGACTTCTGCAGCCAATTGATCCACCTTGCCGACCTTTCCAGCAGATTGGTATGGACCTACTGGGGCCGTTCCCGACGTCAGCTTTCGGAAACAAGTGGATCGTGGTAGCTACCGACTACCTCACCCGCTACGCCGAGACAAAAGCCCTGTCAAAAGGCAGTGCATCCGAGATAGCTAAGTTCTTCGTCGAAAATATCGTCCTACGTCATGGCGCCCCGGAGGTCCTTATCACCGACAGAGGAACCGCATTCACTGCCGACTTAACTCAAGCGATCTTGGCATACAGCCAAACAAACCACCGCCGGACGACAGCGTACCACCCACAGACCAACGGCCTCACCGAGCGGCTTAAAAAGACGATCGCCGACATGCTGTCAATGTACGTCGATGTCGAACACAAGACGTGGGACGCCATTCTTCCGTATGTGACCTTCGCATACAACACGGCGATGCAGGAGACGACGCAGATATCTCCATACAAATTGGTCTACGGAAGGAGCCCGGCAACGACGCTCGATGCCATGTTACCCAACGTCACCGACGTTCGCTCGGCAGCTCGCTCGGCAGGCCACCATACATTCTTCCTCCGGCACGCATCTCCCATCGCACTGGTCACCCGCAACAAGTTGAGCGGCCGCGTACGCGCACCGTCACTTTTTCGTCCTCATTCTTTTTTCGTGCAGCTACGGACTGGAACGGCCTTTCTAACGAAATCACCGCCATAACCTGTCCTACCACCTTTTTGAACACCGTAACAAATTACCTTGCATTGTAAAAAAAATGGCTTTCACGTTTTCTTATATGTACCCACCCCTTATGTAATACCCCTTCAATGGGGTCTTTAAGGTAATAAAATGAAATGAAATGAAATGAAAGAAAACCTCGATGTGAGCGAGCACCTTCAACGCGCCGAAGAAGCCCGACAACTTGCGCGTCTCCGTATCAAGAATCAACAGACGACCGACAGCCACCGTTACAACCTTCGACGACGCGTCGTGGAATTCAAGCCCGGTGAACGTGTTTGGGTGTGGACGCCGATACGCCGACGTGGACTAAGTGAAAAGCTTCTGCGACGGTACTTCGCACCGTAGAGGGTGGTTCGACGTCTCGGCCCACTTGATTACGAGGTTGTCCCCGACGGCATCACGAACTCTCAACGACGCCGATCACGACCTGAAGTCGTGCATGTCGCGCGCCTCAAGCCGTTTCATGCGCGTTAACAAACTGAAACAGTGTTTTTTGTATCATTGTTGTATCGTAATTTATTCATTGTACTTTCTTGCATTATTATAGTACCTTCATCTTTAGTTAAAGCATCGGGACGATGCGTTTTTTTCAGAGGGGGGCAATGCCACGATCCATTTCCCAAGTTTTTGATATCGTCCCAAAACACCACACGATTCTCAGCGCAAACCGCGCCTGCAGTTTTCGAGAAGGTTCCGGACTGTAGTAGATCATTTAGATAAGATCACGCCCACTGTGCGAACTGTACAGATTGTTCTAGAACCTACGCCGCCGCCAGCGATAACGCTAGAACATTCGACGGCAAGAGTATAAATGCCGACGCGCTTCGCCGCTTGTCAGTTGTTGATCCTAGGCCGACGCTCCGTTCGCCGCTATCAGTCCGAGACTGCTATCTGTGCGATACTGCTGCTGTAATTGGACTTTCCGTTTACCGGGCAGAGGTTCGCCCAAATAAACAGGTAAATCCCAACACGAAGTCTCCTGTCTTCAGCCGCGTCACGACCCCGTGACAATATATCCATATGAAAGATGGTTAAAGCTCATAAAAGCACAGACTTTGCATGCTTGATTGATATGTGGGGTTTAACGTCCCAAAACCACTATATGATTATGAGAGACGCCGTAGTGGAGGGCTCCGGAAATTTAGACCACCTGGGGTTCTTTAACGTCCACCCAAATCTGAGCACACGGGCCTACAACATTTCCGCCTCCATCGGAAATGCAGCCGCCGCAGCTGGGATTCGAACCCGCGCCATGCGGGTCAGTAGCCGAGTACGTTAGCCACTAGACCACTGCGGCGGAGCCATTGCATTCTTCATCGAAAAAGAAAACTTATCATCCGCTCCTGGCATCGCTGCTGTTGGTGTCGACAAGACCAATAAAAACACATGTTCAACGCATGATATCGTCACCTGGTGAAAATCCAGCCGATCGCGGAGGCTACGCAAAGCCATTTGAAGTACAAAATACTGGCTGTTCTTCAAATCGCGGAAGCAATGCACAACCACTTTAGATACTGGAAACGTTTGGAGGGAGTTGACGGAAGGGTGGAAGATGGGTGCAATTGAGGATTCATATTTTAATGATATGTATTTTAATCTACAGCATGAAACGTGGGGGTCAAACGTAAAGCTAAAAGTCTTTACAGCCGTTAATCAAATGATGCAAAAAAATAAATATGGAAATATTTGTTTAGGTCAACACGTCCACACGCATAGTACTACTAAAAAGTGCCATTATTCATTCCCATACCTTATAGATAACAAATTCTTAATGAATGCCACCGAAATCGATTATCAAGGAATATAGATATCACAGAATTTATCCGGGAGCGTACACACCAAAAAAAAAATGTTCGGTAAAACGCATAAGGGGATGATTTGTTTCCCGAGCAAATATATAGAGGATGCAGAAGCCCATGTGAAACTTACCTCTACAGAACCTCTGTGAGATTGTTTTTATAGTGCAGACACATTCATGGTATAGAGCCTCCACCAAAAAAAAAATCTCAAAAGACAATCAGAAAGAATAGACGGTCCGCAGTCGGACTCATATGCTCCTGTTAATCAAGGAGTCTTTCAGTGACACAAATTCTCCTTTCTATTCCCATCAGCATGTTAGGAACTCACAAGCGCATATATTAGGAGAAACATTTTTTTAAGTATTGCAAGGTCAAATGAACAATACCTACAACCACCAAGTAAAGCGAAGCGCCGAAATCACAATCAGGAAATTCAAGCGTGCAGCGCTTCGGACGTGTGTTGTGAGAATGATTTGTGAAAACTCGAACAAACGTAAGATACTACTGTGCCGCTTCATCTCGATCCATCCTGTATATTTGTGTTCTGGAATGATGTTATCTTTATTTATTATTTTAATTTAGAACTGTAATAAGAACCATCGCAAAGTAGTTTGCAGTATTTCTAAATAAATTAATAAAATGTGTATAATCACTGGGAAGAAACAAAAGCTGAAACGTTGGCCGCTTCGCTGCAAGTGTCGTCGAAAGAAGATAGTTTTATGGCGGCCGTTATTTTCGGGCTTAGCGTTGCATTTTGACGCAGTGGGAGAATAACTAGGGTCTGCAGAATCACGTTTTATGTACTTTTTTATAAAGGAGCACAGCACCTAAAACTTACACTCTCATTCAGGTGCCGGATATTAAACGGCACATAGGCGGCACGCTCCTGCGTATTGACTAAAATCTTGGCAATAGGGAGCCCAGCAATAAAACATACCCGTGACGTTCACATAGCGTGGAAGTCACGCATACAGCCGGTAAGAGCAGGCGCAAGAAGGGAAAACAAAGAAAAAAACTGGAGAGCCGCCATCTCCGTCACGCCAGTATGGCGCCAGGAGCCAGCATCAACTTACGCAGATCTGTTCAGCCACAACCGCGAACGAGGAAAAAAAGTAGAAACGCCTCCCGCCACCGCCTTGTCACCTGGGCGCCCGGCACCAGCATCTCGTTCACCGTCGCCTGCATGCCGTGGCATTTAGGAGTCGCCGTTTCTTCCCGCTGTCTTGTGATGGTCGTTTTTCTATAAGATGGTCTGAGACGGAAACATTTTGCAGTACTATACGGCACACTTTATTCAGTATATCATATATCTCTCTGCATTTGGGCATACACTGAGATGTACAGTCCCATTATTACTCTTTGACTTCAATAATTGAGTACAAACAACTTTCCGTTAATCACTTGTCGAGGTATGACATTGCGTCATGCACTAAATAAAAGAGTACTAGTGCATGTGCGACAGCTTACTGAAACACTAGCGTATGCATGTTGATGCTCATTTTCTACGAAACAAGTTGAACTGATAATTTTAGGAAAGCATGGCAAAAAAGAAACCAACCGAAGTCCGCGAGACAGAAAAAGATCAAAACTTAAAATCGATTGTTCGATGTTTGATTAGCGGTTGCGTAATTTGATGATCATCATCAAGTACAGAAGTCAGGTGCAGAAGTCAGCAGCAGAGCCCCGCCGCGGTGGTTTAGTGGCCAAGGTACTCGGCTGCTGACCTGCAGGTCGCGGGCTGGAATCCCGGTTGCGGCGGCTGCATTTCCCAGGGAGGCGGAAATATTGTAGGCCCGTGTGCTCAGATTTGGATGCACGTTAAGGAACTCCAGGTGGGCGAAATTTCCGGAGCGCTCTACTACGGCATCTATCATAATCATATGGTGATTTTGGGACGTCAAACCCCACATATCAATCAATAAATCGAAGTGAGCAGGAGAGCGTGTGTCACCGACATTTGCTCACTCTTTTGAATAATAAGTGCAGTTCTGATATTCCAGCATGTATTTGTAACAGTGAACCACGATCAAGAAAACCAGTGTACTGCTGCGAAGAAAATGTAGCAGCTATAAAAGTTCCCATTTTCTAAAAAACAACTGCTAACAGTAACAATGAATATATTGAGGTAAGTTCTGCACCATTTCTTGACCCCAATGGCATGTAGACGTTCGCGAAAGAAATGTACAGAGGCATTATTTATTTCGAGGAAGACCGCCCCGTCCGCCGCTTATTTGTGTACGACATACTTGACCTTGGCGGGCGTTCCGGCAGTCACTTGAACAGCGGTGTGAGGCTGAATAAAGGTAATAGCTGCCACTCCCCCAAAATAAGATCAGTTAAAGACAGGAAATGAGTAAAAACCACTCTATATAGCAAAATATTGCGCATAAATTTTAATTGCAGAAATAAGTATTCATTGAATGCTAAAAAGGTGCGGCTGCCCCAGCGTACAGCTCATGGCAGTTCGCGCGTACGAAATGCAAATGTTAGGGTAGGCACGCTAAAATAGCCACGCAACGTTTACGTGCGAAAGCGCACTGTCTTCGAAGAGCTGAGAACAGGCCGATCTCATTGACACGCGTGTATTTCCCGACACAAATAAGCGAAATTTTTTCATAGCACACACACGTGTGAGAAACATGCGGAAGTTTCGACAGCCGAACACAGACTTTTCTACGAATTTAGGTGAGCGTAACACCCGAAGTTCACGGCGTAGCACTAAAACGATGCACAAACAACACACGTTAATCATTCTTGCGGAACGGCACCCCATGAACCGAAGTCGGAGCCGAAAGCACCCACCATGGTTGTCTCGAGTTTATAAAGCCCTACAAACCATTCACTGATCAAATGCATGCACATGACAAGACCAGTTCAAGGTCCTGAAGACGGTTTGCGAAAATTCACTTGTTAGATATTTACCCCTGCAAAAAGACTCGTCTTCATGCGGTGGCGCTGTGGTGCAATAGGTAAGACATCTGCTTCAAGTGCATGTGGTCCCGAGTTCGATTCTAGAGCTGTTCTTGCATGTTAATCTCGCAAACATAGGTGATGGTGATACTAATGGTTTTCTAATCACCGTTTTAGGCGTAATATACGCCGCATTCTCAGTGAGAAACTGCTCTCAAAAGCGTAAAATTATGCTTCTTTACCGCCACCTAGTCAGAGCCGGGCCGCCTACGGAAATGTCACGCCTAAACACAGGCCATATCTTGCGAGAAAAAAATTTCTCCTAAAATCACGGCTATTCTGAGGGCCGCTTCAAATCGGGCCGGTTTCTCTGGGACACGGCTACGAAGCTGCATAGAAGGGGCGATAATTTGACATGATTTCCTACCTACGGGCGTGTAGTCTATCCAGGGTTTGACTAAGAGTGTACGTACTAATGTTGCGGCTCAGTAATGCCTAATATTTGTTTTTTTGATAGACAATGTTCACAAGTATCAACACAGCCACCGGATTAAGATGGCTGGTCCTTTAGCGAGGTCTTAAAAGTCGGCTAGGTGGCCAAGTCAAGCGAAAGTGAAATGAAACCAATTTCTTTATTCAAGTATCGGTTGTGCGGCACACAGGACGGCTATGTGCTCCCCCATAGTAGAGTACCGAGTACTCAAAATCGTTAAGCACTTTTTCTAATCACACTGTAATAAAACTTTCCGCCTTTGAGTTGTCTTAGGCAAGGGTGAATTTGGCCTTGCGAGCATTTTCTCATTATTTTGAATCGTAATTGGTCACCTGATTCTTGCTTTAAGGTAGATAGGTTCGACTGGTTTAAGTATATGCATACATGTAGCCATTCGAAGATTATAATGGTTTAGAATCTACGTTGGCCTGGAATTCGCATAATGCCAATTGTTTATTGCTGAAATTGCCGGATGGCTCGTATAGCCGAACGAATATTACCAGTGCACTGAAGAATAACATTGATTTGTGACGTGAAAGACACTAATAGAAAGAATAAGCGCGTTATAAATGAGGTTGCGCTAGAAGTGATGGTGGTGCTGCCGAAGAAGAAAACGTTCAAAGCCACTATTACCCTTGACTTTTATCGTCACAAGAAAGCTCGCTTCAACACATCTTTTCATTTGTAGTAATTCAGCGCATAGTGGCGTCATTATTACAAAATTCCATTTAACGAAATGTTTTGAATAGTGCCTCGGCGTCGCAATCGTAAAGGTCACAATACATCTGTCTCCTCGTAAGCGGAGCGGACGGGTGAGCAGACAGCACTTTGCCGCCTCACGAGAATTTGCGTGCGAACGTGACGACGACAGTCTGTGCTCTCAGACCTAACTCAAGGCGGCACTGTTACATGCGCTATCAATACACTTGCACTTTGTTTTATTTCACATACAGCGGCACGAAATGGCACGTCACCTTTCACAGTTTTACGATGTCGAGCCTAAAATACATAAACTAACACCATGGCACGTCGTGAAGCAGACAAGAATCAAAGTAGGCTTAGGCGGAACAGGCGGCTCTAAAAATGGGGTCGTATGCTTTATTTCCTGCTATTCGCCACCCTCGTTCACAGTCGATGGAGAAACAGAACCTACCCCGACTCTTTTACTTTTTCGGGTGTTTTCCACGCCATTTTGGTCCTTCCTCTGTGCTCTCAAAGATCGCGACCGATTTTCGGAGCCTCTTTGGCCGTTTACGACCCAACGTTGTCTCTTTTATTGAGACCGGGCAATGTCAATTGGCACGCCATAATCGTTAGGCCTACTTGGCGCGTTGCCGTTGGAGAATGAATGCTCAGAGCACGCCTCTGAATACTATTAGCCTCGTGAAGAGAGCGCGCCGCATAAAACGTTGCTTCAGTGTGCCATCAAGTATTTCCTTGTATTTACATTGAAGGGTTTGAGGTCTTTGCATTATTTCACGCTTCTATTTGAGCGAATTTTAAGGGAGACTCAGTCGACGCGAGGAAAAAAAAAAGTAGCTCCTGGGAGATCGGCAAGATCTTTTCACTGCATTCGAAGCTTTACTTCATCGCGTGAACTATTTGTCGATTCCCTGTGAACGTTGAGTGTCTTGTAAAGTCTTGCGTTTCGTCTCCATTGCACTGACACACACACACATCACGTCACCGAAATGCATCAGTATAAAATGCTTCTGCTATTTTGGTGTTGTCTGTTTCTATACATATGCACTTTCATAATAGTGGTTGGTGTCAGCATTTTTCGGCTTTAGTTTCTTCTTTGCTTCTACACAATGTATTTTGGAATGTTTGCTTAAAATCTTAAAGATCTTTGCCCTTTTATTGCCGCAGATATAGAAGCTCGCTTCTTGAGAAGGGCGACAAGAAAATTATAATCGCTTTAGAAACAGTGCTCGTTCTTTTTTCGCTCCTGATTAATTTTGTTATGTATTACCAGCAGCGATATTTAACCTGTTGACAAAAGTGGAATATACTTTGCTCCGAAAGCATGGCGCAATTCTTTTACAGCGACAGCTGTTATGAGATCACTTTTCGGGTCCTCCGCGGCTGCCGGTATCCGCAATCGCATCACGTGAAATTAAAAAAAACCTAGCGCTAATGGCACAGTGGGGCTCGAACCCGGGTCCGCTAAGTGCCATCCCAATGTTCTACCACTGAGCTAAACACCGTTTTTTTTCTTTTCATTTTTTTAGCTACACACTGGAGCTTGTAACTTGCTGTCAAACTGCCTTAGGCAGGCTTGATGTCGGAAAAGCAATCACGTTAATACGACTTAAAAGGCGTTTTACAACAGTGAAAGAACAACCAGTCGTCGCACAATGCAAATAGCGTTACAAGTGGGCCGTCGAATGTTTCAACCTATTACAAAAGTTTGTTCTTGTTTCCGTATCAACTGCTGCGCATACCAACTTCAGCCATAATTCCTCATAGTCGTCAACCAATGCATGGACAATTGGCACAAAATTCCTTGCAAGTGTTTAGCGAATACCAGGCTTCTCAGAAGAATGGCGAAAAATAGCATTGCGAATGCCGGCCTACTACCCAAATGTTCATTATTGTTGCCCTAGTGGGAACCAAGCTAGTGTGCTTGCAGTAGTTCCCCAATGAGTGTTTTGAAAAGGCTTTGAAATGCCGCTCTTCAATCTTTTGCTGTGACTGTGCTGCGCTTACCGTGCAGGCCTGGCGTTTTTCAGGGGTGAAGATCCTTGTAACGACACCTGTTCATCCCTCGCAGCCGTTGTAGTGTGTAACAAGTATAACCTTTTGACCTCCAAGGTGGTCCCGGTTAGAGATTTCATCTTTGCGTTGTTAACAATGAAAAACAGTGCTCAGTTTACATGCCAATGGCTACTATTGGGGAATGAGAGACAAGAGCATTTGGGTTTTAGTTAACGCGCACGGTACGATCACCATTAGCAGCCATTGGCATGTACATTGAGCCCAATCTGACAAGAAGGGTTGCTACGTTATACTCTCTTGGTGTAACCTCCTTAGCTTTAGAAAGGTTTAGCGACCGTTGAGTCACATTGCCATGAATACAGTGAACTAGTATATACCATGAACTCGTGGTGGTTAAAGCTGGGAAGTAACCCGAAGCGCAAGCTGTAAGAAAGTGTGCGTGTGCCACCTCTCGTTTAGTTCTCAAAATTTCCTCTGGATGGCGGTGCTTCTATATGGGAAAAATTGTGGGCATTTAGTATACCAATCCTCTTCATCTGTACATTATCATCATTATCATGTGTTGCTCATGCATCCTCATCGTTGTCACGTAGCATCATCATCTTGGTCCGATCATCTCAGCTGTCGGCTGCCGGTTCTTCGGGCCTAATAAAGGTCTTCCAAACCAAGACTCCATACGTGGTGGAGGTGCTGTTGGATCCCCCGCCATCCTCTCGACCACTCTACCCCCTGGAGCTACGTTCAGGTCGCTGCTTGGGCCAGGTGTCCGGAAATATGTCGCACCAAGAAGAGGTCGGTGCTGCAGCCGTTCCCACTCCGCCACCGCGTGCTGCGCCTTTTCACGTCATTAACAGCCTCCAGCGTGAGCCCCATCCCTTCGCTGGTATGCGCGGGGAAGATGCGGAGGAATGGCTGGACGATTTCGAACGGGTTGGCGCTGCTAACCGGTGGGACAACACCTACAAACTCGCTTACGTGTCATTATACCTCACGGGTGTCGCGAAGACGTGGTTCCTCAACCACTTCATGGACATCCCCGACTGGTCAGCCTTCAAAGATCAGCTTCGCCATGTCTTTGGCACACCGGCTGTCCGTTCAGCTCTCGCAAAGAAAGCTCTTGCGACTCGGAAACAGCACATCGGGGAGTCGTATACATCCTACATCGAGGATGTCCTTTCACTTTGCCGCCGGGTTGACACCCAAATGACAGAGTCAGACAAGGTACGCCAGCTTCTTAAGGGCATTGGACCCGTCGCATTCAATGCCCTTGCAATCCAGAATCCGGCTACCGTTGCTGACGTTGCGACAACCTGTCAGCGCCTCGAAGAACTTTAGTCTATGCGCCTACAACCGGACAGTGACGCGGCCCGTATTACGACTGATCCAAACCTACGAGAAACGATAAGGGTAATAATACGCGAAGAATTAGAATCAATGGGATTCACACTACCTTCAGTATGTACCATTCAGCCTTCTTCAACGTCATTGCGGGATGTCATCAGGGAGGAGCTTACGTCCATGACCCATATGGCCCACCTGCAGCCCACTGTCGATCGTACTCTCCCATCGTTCTCGCATGCCGTCGCCGCACCATCAGGCACCGTCAGCTCGTCGTCGCCACCACGAACGTACGCGTCGGTTGCTGCCGCACCTCCCAGAAGCTTTCCCACGAGCTTTGCATCACCACCGCCTGAGCCATCATCTGTCCCTCTCACTGCTCTCTCTCCCGGTGCATCTAACACAAGCTACCACCCTCCTTATCGATCGACTCGCCCTACGTGCTATTATTGCGGCTATCGTGATCACATTTCACGCTTTTGCCGCAAGCGCCAGCAAGATGAGCGCCGAGGGTACGACACACGCGAACGAGACTATATCGCAGGAGCCTTGTACCAGGGCCGTCGTTATTCGTCACCGCCGCGTCGGTCTCCATCTCCGCCAGCATCCGGTGAACTGCGCAGTAGTCTTCGATCAACCAGACGCCGTTCACCATCGCCCTACCATCGCTCCTCTTCTCCTCTTCAGCCTGCTTCCCTCGCTTCTGATCGGCGTCCGGGAAACTAAGCAATGCAGTTTTTGGAGGACAAACTGCATTCCTACACAGTACTCCAATTCCTCCAGCGCGCCCTTACAATATGATTGCAGTCTCAGTTGAGGGAGTAGACGTTGATGCTTTGGTGGACACTGGGGCTGGGTTTTCTATTATTCGTGCTGATTTGTGTACCCGTCTTCGAAAAGTCACGACGCCTTATGATGGACCAACACTGGTTACAGCCCAGGGAACGATGATTCGCCCTTCCGCTCTCTGTACTGCCCGTGTGCTAATCGACGACATTCTTCATCACATACAATTCGCTGTGCTATCCCCGTGCTCCCACGAACTCATTTTAGGCTGGGACTTTCTTTCGTCTGCTTCCGCGGCTATTTGTTGTGCACAACGTGTCGTCCATCTTACTGACACAGACCACTTGCTTAGTGACGAAACCTACAGGCCACTTCGACTCATCGCTGCTGTAGACATCGAGTTACCCCCGAACGAACATCAATTAGTCACAGTTTTGTCCAACGACGTCGACTCTGGTGACATTTTGGTCACTCCATCGCCCCGTTGCCTTAATAAAGGCATAGCTCTCGCATCAGGTGTGGCTCGCTTCAACGATGGATCAGCTGTCCTCGCTGCTACGAACACCACACCAGATAAAATTTTACTGCCGCGGGGCACTACTGTCGCCTGCGTTGCCGATCTGGAGCCTCTGTGCGTCGTGCCTCTTACTCCTGCCTCCTCTAAAGGCCATCCTGGAGATCATGCTGCTTCCTCGGCCTTTACAGCAGCCATCAACAAGGACTTGACAGACTCGCAGAAGCAGCAGCTGCTTGATTTGTTGCAAAAGCATGCAAACTCTTTTGACGTTCATTCATCCAGCCTGGGTCAGACAACTGCTACAGCACATCGTATTCAGACCGACGGAACATCCATTGTGCATCGTCGTCCGTACCGCGTCTCCCTAGCCGAACGAAAAATCATTGAGGAAAACGTAGACGATATGCTGCAACTGGAGATAATCCGACCCTCAACCAGTCCTTGGTCGTCTCCAGTGGTTCTGGTACGTAAAAAAGACGGTTCCGCACGATTTTGCGTCGATTACCGAGCACTCAATAAGATCACTAGGAAGGACGTATACCCCATGCCACGTATCGACGACGCCCTCGATTCTTTACAAGGTGCTGAATTCTTTTCAAGCCTCGACTTGCGTTCCGGCTATTGGCAAATCCCCATGCACGAAGAGGACAAAGAAAAAACTGCGTTTGCAACCCCGGACGGCCTATACGAATTCAATGTTATGCCGTTTGGTCTATGCAATGCGCCCGCAACTTTTGAGCGCTTGATCGACACCGTACTGCGTGGCCTGAAATGGAAGACTTGCCTATGTTACCTCGATGACATTGTTGTATTTTCATCGACGTTTCCTCAACATCTGCAACGCTTGGACGAGGTCCTGACTTGCCTTGCGGGCGCTGGTCTTCAAATTAACACCAAGAAGTGCCATTTCGCCAGCAGATCTATCAAGGTCCTCGGTCATGTTGTGAGCAAGGACGGAATTCGTCCAGACCCTGAGAAAACTGCTGCGGTGCTTCGATTCCCTCGCCCTGACAAGCCGAAAGATTTGCGAATTTCCTTGGTCTCGCCTCTTACTTTCGGCGATTCATACAAAACTTTGCCTCCATAGCCGCACCACTACATAAGCTGCTTGCTTCTGGTACGCCCTTTCAGTGGTCTCAGGAATGTGAATCGGCTTTCGACAAATTGAAGAGTGCCCTCACAACCGATCCTGTACTTTCTCACTTTCACGATGATGCACCGACCTTCCTCTATACAGACGCTAGCGGCCACGGTTTAGGAGCCGTGCTCCTCCAGCGCGACAACTCTTCGCGAGAGCGAGTCGTTGCGTACGCCAGCCGCGTCATCTCCGCAGCCGAGAGGAACTACACGATCACCGAGAAGGAGTGCCTCGCCATCGTTTGGTCAGTGCAGAAATTTCGTCCCTATCTTCATGGCCGCCATTTCACCATCGTGACCGACCACCATGCTTTATGTTGGCTTTCGACACTCAAGAACTTGTCGGGACGCCTCGGCCGCTGGATTCTACGCCTACAAGAATATGATTTTGACATCGTATACAAGTGTGGCAGAAAGCATAGCGACGCCGATGCTCTCTCTCGCTGCCCACTACCAGCGGCTCCCCTCAGCGTTTCCGCAATCACTTTGCACAACACGCCCTCGGAGACCACGTCTACGGCGGTTTCCTCTCTCGCCTCTATGGACCAGCTGCCTTCGGACGACCCGCACGATTTTTCTTCTCGACAGCTGGCTGACCCATACTGTCGACGTATTATAGGCTACCTCACTGGCAGTTCCCGTCCTCCTAATGCGAGGCTCCGTCGCCAATTCTCGCAGTTTAAGCTGGACAACTCGGTGCTGTACCGCAAAATTTACCATCCTGACGGTCAGCGCTGGGTTCCCGTTCTGCCCCAATCGATTCGATCCGAAGTCCTCAGAGCACTTCATGACCATCCGACGGCAGGTCACCTTGGTTATCACACAACCTACGATCGCCTTCGAAGTCGGTTTTATTGGCCAGGTATTACCACTAGTGTAGCTCGGTACGTTGGGTCCTGCACTACCTGTCAATCTAGAAAACTACCCACATCTGCTCCAGCCGGAACAATACAGCCTCTTCCGTGCCCAGCCACACCATTCGAAGTTGTAGGCATCGATCTTTATGGCCCCCTTCCAGTCAGTGCTGCTGGAAACCGATGGATAGTAACAGCCGTTGACCATTTGACGCGCTACGCCGAGACGGCATCCGTCACTACCGGTTCAGCTTCTGAAATTGCCGATTTCATCCTCCGAGCCATTATACTGCGTCATGGTGCTCCACGTGTATTGCTCAGTGACCGTGGAAGGGCCTTCCTTTCACAACTAGTGAACAAACTTCTTCGCGCTTCTGGCACAACTCACAAGACTGCCTCTAGTTATCATCCCCAAACTAACGGCCTCACTGAGCGATTTCACCGCACTCTTTCTGACATGATCGCCGCCTACATTCAACCAGACCACAAGAACTGGGATGTAGTCCTACCATTTGTCACTTTCGCCTACATTACGGCTATTCAGCGGACAACCGGCTACTCACCATTTTACCTAGTTTATGGACGCTCCCCTACTTCTCTCCTGGACGTCTCTTTCTTTACCTGCCATGTGAATTCATCTCCATCCTCTTCAGAGGAATACATTTTACGGCTCGCAGAGAGCCGCCAACGTGCTCGTATAAACACTGAAGCCCGACAGCAAGACAGAAATCTGGTTTATGATGAATCCCATCGTGCTGTATCCTTTCAACCTGGAGACGAAGTGCTTCTTTTGACGCCTATTCACACACCTGGTTTGTGCGACAAATTCCAGCCACGGTTTATCGGGCCGTACACAGTTCTTGAAGAAACTTCACCAGTGAATTATCGCGTGACGCCACTTGTAGCCCCTGCTGATCGCCGTTATCGAACTACTGAGGTCGTCCATGTCTCCCGTATGAAGCCCCTCATGCGACGTTCTTTGTCCCCTTGACTTGCCGCGGCCAGGCTGGCCGCTTTCGCGTGGGGGGAATTAGTGTGGGCGTTTAGTATTCCAATCCTCTTCATCTGTACATTATCATCATTATCATGTGTTGCTCATGCATCCTCATCGTTGTCACGTAGCATCATCATCTTGGTCCGATCATCTCAGCTGTCGGCTGCCGGTTCTTCGGGTCTAATAAAGGTCTTCCAAACCAAGACTCCATAATATATGATTAAAAGATGCGAGATGGTGGTACTTGGAGTGTTGAATAGATGGACGAACGTACACACAGACAGATGCATAGAAGAACGCATGGACGGTCACACAGACGGACGCATGGACGGACGGAAGCAAGAACGAATGGACGGACGAATGCTTCTGCCCACTCTCCATCATTCACTCCGTGGATATGCTGCCAATATTTTTTCTGGTACTTGCCTAATACCCGTGCCACACGGGCTTAGAAAATGACATTTGTTGGCGACGGCCTTCAGTTCCCGAATGACATTTGTTTCGCCCGCGCTGCTACACGTCCAAAGTGAATGACATTTGACTTGATGATGTCGATCACAGCACCTTCCAACTGAGCATTGAGTGAATAGCAACAAAAAAATTAAGAAACATTTACAAGCTTCATACACATCAGATAATCATTAAATGTAGAAATAGGCGTATTACGCTGTCCTAAGTTTTACTTTCTTGCTTTGTTTCACAACGTTGCAGCCGACCGTAGCAACCTAAGCCAACCCTAGTCAGATCCACAGCGTAAATAGAAAATGGCGCCTGTCATCTCTTCACTGAATCATGTTCACTGAATAGACTCTAAGCGTGATAGATCGTGATAGAGAGTGATAATAACAACTGTAAAAATAAGACTAAAAGGAAAAGAAACAAAACTAACATTGAACTCAATTTCACGCCTCTGAAATCAGAGTAAATAACGAAGTCGACAAGCAGGCGACGTATTATCATTCATAAATAACAAGGGAAAATGCCGATGATCGCGAACGTTGACTGAGTTCTTTCTTCATCATTTCTTTCTTACATCTTGTTTTTCTTTATCTTTTCCTGTATTGCCACACTTGTATCTCCTTTACTTTCTCAGCGCCAGCTAGTGGGGGCTGCTGCCTTCACCCCACTCTTCACTACGCCTGTCCTGTTCTCACCTATCAGCTACAAGTCGGCTTTGCGTTCATGGGGAAGGATAACCTCAAGCGTGAGCTGCACGACGGTGTTCCTAGAAGATAATTTTGGTTATCTTTGTTTTCCGTGGGCTGTCTTCTTGCATTCGTCGTTATCATTACGTTCGCGGTCCCACAGGCTCTCTAAGGGACGCTGTGTTTTGGTATGACGCGACTGGCTCTTTGCACTGTGCGGGCTTCAAACGAGAACGCACCACTGCGACGCTGCTGCATGTGTACAACACGAGTGCTGCGAGGTGGTGGTGGCTTCGCTACAAAACACGAAGGAAGGAGAAAGATAACAAAAGAACAATTGCGACAGACGCACGACATTATATAGAGAGAGGCATTGCGTCTCTGGCATATGAGTCAGAACGCGCTCAGACGCACGTGCGATGCCAGCTGTCGAACCCTTTCGGTGGCGTCGCACCGTGACCGTTCCTTGAACTTAGGTGGACCAAGGGTTCCCAAAGAGAAATGAGCGTTTGCCATGACATGGAAATAATATTTTACATAAGGAATCGGTTACATTGCTCCTTTCTCTCCTCCTATAGCTGTCCCATCATTTCTGCTCACCCCACTTCTCTTTCCTTCGTCTTGCTATTCTACTCTATAAATGGTTAGGCTATGGTGTACCCCTTCGCCTTCTCTTTCCTCACCTCCTCATCCTAATATCGTTCATCCTAACCCTCAATTTCTTTTCTCTCCCCATTCCTGAACTGTAACATACAAAAATATGCAAAACTGTCCGCTCTCCCATTCACTTTTCTTTTTTCACCACCTTCACTCCTCCCCTACTACACCTCACTTCCAACTACGTGGCTTCACTATAATACGTATTCTATGCTACGCAAGCTGTTGCTTCGCACACGCCCTCTACGTATAAGAAAGGAAGTGTTAACTAAAGGGCTCGATTTCCTTTGTTAGGCACGATATCCAATATAACTAACTGACAACAATGCCAAACCATTATAGGCAATGTTAGTACTAGTCATTCTAATGTAAATGTCGAAAAAGAAAAGCGGGTGAAAAGACTTAGCAAGGACGGAACCTGTGACCTTCCAATAACGCGTGCGATTATCTACCAACTGAGCTACAGGTTCGGTCATCGTCCGTGTACTTTATAGGTTATATTGGTGTATTTTAACGTCGAAATTTTTGTCAGCGCCGTTAAAAGCCATGACGGTGTCATTTGAATACTCTTCTGTCTGGTGGCGTCACGTAACACGTCAAAATTTTACAAGCTGCCATATCACCAATAATCCTTCTCTTCGCACATAGTCCCATCACCTACGGCATTACTACTTAGTAGAATACTCACAACACTCACCTTTCATCTATTCAGCACACCCCGAATCTGGCCATTTGCATTGTTGCCAGAGGTTCTTTTAGAATGACAGCTGTTATAAGATCACAACTTGGGTCTCACGCAGCGCCCTAGTTGTGCGCCGCCACCGCTGTCCATAACTACATCGCACAAAATTAGAAAAAAATATACTTAGTACCAATAACGCAGTGGGGCTCAAACGCGGGTCCGCTGGGTGGCCGCCCTGTATTCTACCACTGAGCTACGCTGGTTTGTTTTTTCTTTAATGAATGAAATTATCACCAGTAAAGTACACACAACATACTTGATCAGAAGTCAGGCAAACAGACACAAGCGTGAAGAACGGGAAGCCACTCTGGAACGGGGTCGAAAGTCTCAACAACACTGCGCACTTGAGCAGCTGCTTCTCGCAAGACAGATCTCGTCGACCGTGTTGGCTCGGCGTGTCTATCACTCATGCGACTTTTCCATAGTGAATAAATTCGCAACAACATAAACAAGTCATAAGGAGTATTATCAGTCAGACTCTTTTTGAATGGAAGGAACCTAATACCATGAGCTGTGATTGGAAAGTCTGAGCTATGCTGGTGCTTGGGGGTTGTTGCAAACTTGCCATAGGCAGGCTTGAGGTCGGGAAAGCAATCGCGGTAATACGACTATAAAGTGTTTCAAATCAGTGAAACAAGAAGGAGTCTAGGCACAACGCGAATGGCGTAACGAGTCCAGTGCTCCAACCTATTACAAAAGTTTCTTTTTGTTGAGATATAAACTGTGGTGCATACCCACTTCAGCCATAATTCCTCATCACCGTCAGCCACTACATGAAAACTTCGCACAAAAGTCCTCGCAATAGTTTAGCGGGTAGCACACTTCTCAGAAAAATGGCGGAAAATAGCATAGCGAATGCCGGTCTACTACACTGAATTTTTTTTTCTTAATATTGCCACAGTGGGTACCAAGCAAGTGTGCTTGCAGAAGTTACTCAATGAACGTTTATACAATACTTTGAAAGTCAACTCTTCTAGCTTCCGTTCTGACCGTGCTAAACCTTCCACGCAGGCCTGGCATTTTTACTAAACTTGGTATCACGTTACGTGAATAGACAACGAAGGTAACTTACACGCCAAATCATAATAATCGTGACGTGCGTGTCATGTAATAAACATGACTACATGCTGCTCTCACAGCATGCTGTCACTGTTTAAAAAATTAGTGTTTATGAGTGTTTCAAAAAGGCTCTGAAAGGCCACTCTTCTAGCTGTTGCTGTGACTGTGCTGCTCTTTCAGCGCAGGCCAGGCGTTATTGAAGGTAACTTTATTCTTACTGTGTCAGGCTTGTTTAGATCTCAAATAACCATAATACTATTTTAACAATTTGACAAGCAGCTGCTGTGTGAACTAATTGATTCTAGACTATTTTTAAACAATGAGAACACTATGTTTGCCCATAATCACAACTTCCTTGCACCTAAATGTAACGCCAACTATGATACGATGACATCCTCTATTGCGGTGAATAAGTTATGAAATATTTGCTCTACAAACTAAATTTATCATCATCGCTGCACGCATTCAAGCATGAACTAAAGTTTTATATTTTATGATTGCCTTGTCAACAATTATTTCCTTCATAACTATGTGTCTATATAACACCTAACTATATGTCATTTAAATGTATAGTCTTCTGTCTGTATAATAACATCAAAACTACTTCTTGTGCACTTGTATAGCATAGAAGGTCTTTGCTTCATTTCTAATTCGTTCACAATATACTGTCCATTTGCACTGTGTAATTTTAGCATGCTTCCTCATTTATATTTCTGTTGTTATTGTTAATAAAGGGTACCGCTGTCATTGATCGACTTTGGGACAATTGTCTGCACATTACTAACCATGAACCCTGGTATCTTGAAATAATTGTAATAATAATAAACTGGACTGAACTAACCTGAACTACCCTGGAGGATTGAAGCCTACGAGAACGACATCCTACCCGTGAATAAGGAAATAAGTAGAAAATTAGGTGCTCGTTTCTATTTGCTTGACACAATGACAATCACAACAAAATAATGTACCACTGTTTTTGGCACATAAAAGATACTATGCAGCGTTTTGCAATGCTTTTTTTCTCCCCTTCTATTTTTCTTGTCGCCATAGCATCATTCCTTCTTGCCCTTGCTTCTGGCTAAAATTCTGTGCTAAATATCCAAGCTCCACCCTTTGCGCTCCCCCAGTCCTTCCACCTAACCTTCGAATCATTCCTCATCCTCACTTCTCTTTCGCACGCCCTTACTATGTATAGCCATGCTATACTAGGAGCTGTATGGCAAACACCCACCGTCTGTGGCGCATAAACTGCATTATAAATGGTATCACTTGCTTTTTACTCTCCCCTCCTAATTTTCTTCCTTCTCTCTCTAACGTCAGTTATCTCGCATTCCTCTTCTTAATGCACTGTACTGAGCCCTGGTATCCTTTGCTAGAAGTAGCAGGTTTATCAAAGGAGTCATGATAAGGTAGCTCCCAAAACGGCATTGCCAGATGACCGCCAGGCAGACACTGACTGGGTGACACCAGCTTAAGAATAGTAGGCCTGCATTGACGCTTATCGTGCAAAAGCCATGATTAGTTTATCGAGAAAGGACGTTTTGTCACATTGATCATCCATGCTGGTCTACTCTCCTTTCGCTGACTTCCCCTAGTCAGTGTCTGTGGCTGGCGGTCATCTCGCATTGCCGTTTTGGGAGCGACGTTTTCACGAACTCTTTAATCTGTGATTCGGCGCGCGTGTCGTCTCGTCTGGCTTGGTGTTTTGTGCATGACGTCAAGTAGTGTCTGCCGCCCATGTGCTTCTTATTTTAAACAAAGTCGACGTTAGTCCGAGTCTGCAGTGCTCTTCACAGTTTCTAGCGGGTATGTAATACCGAAGTTTGCCGAGGCCCGCTACTTATCTGCACTCAATTGAAAGTAAAGAAGCTGTCTATCACTAGGATGTTGGGGAGTTGTGCTTTCTCGAAGAAGCCTCTCGATAGAAATTGGAATGTCAGCAACAGAATCAGCGGTGTACACAAGCGCATGAGCTAATGCTGATGACGTTATTCTGGCACGGAAACGTGTCGGAGACTATAAGAAACAAATTAGATGAAAGAATTCGCTTCCGTTAATTGCCAAATAATTTCCCCTTTTCTAAAATTAACCCCACTCCTCTGACCTATACAGTGTTGCGAGGACCAAGTGATGAGTAGAGCTAGTGGTATTGAAATGTTAAAACTAGCCGAGGAAACGAGAAAACAGCCTGTTCAAGGAAAATGAATGAAAAACAAAAGAAGAGTCAAGCAACCATGGAGCAAGCCCCACGGTTTCATGAGTTCACCAACGTTAAATTAGTGAAGCTTGGTTAAACTTTCTATATTTGAAGAAAATGTTGTAGTGACATGTGCCCAATATGTGTGGCACATACATATGTCGGTGTTTCCAACCTGTGCTTTTGCTTTTTGATTTTAGAGCACCAATACTGAAAGTGACGTTCGCCCTATTTCTCTCGTGCATATGATTTGTTTGCGGAGGACGGCAAGAATTAGCTTCGTTATTTCCTTGCAAATTTACCTCTCACTCCATGACGGTAGCTGACAAGCGGAGTGAATGGGCACAGAACTTGACTTTGGGATTTGTCCAAGGGATGCCTATAGCGCAATTTTTTAACACCATTGTCAGATACGAAGAAGATGCCTAACACGGAGGTACTTTGTCCCGGTGCTTACACTCATCAACCCATCATATACATACGCCTGCGTCGGCACTATGCGTGATTATAGGCAGCACTTCCGGCATGCAAGGCAATGGAGGATTTATAAACTACAGGAAGCGTCTCCGGTGTCGGGCTACCTTTAACCAAGCAATGTCCCGTGGTGATGTGAGCGTGCGACGTCACATGATAACCTTAAGTGACGTCACATTGATTTCATGATGACGGTGCAAGTTTTGGTGACTAGGGGCATCATGATGGCGTCATAAGCTTGAAGTTATCTCGTTATGATGAATATTGGCATCACAATAACGTTGCTAAGGAGCCGCGATGAGCAGGAGGGTTGCCACATACAAGCAGACGACTCCGAAGCCACATTTTGCTGCCATACCCGCGCAGCGGCACTATCGTAATGGAGATCTATTGCTGCGTTTAAAAAGACGCTATTAAGCGAGAACATGCAACACGTATCCCGAGAGATTCCAGTCCTCACGCTCAACATCGACCACGGTTTTCCTCACGGCTTTCTTCCCGAATTCCATCCTTTTCTTGTGTGTCATTACTTTTGAAAATGTCGAAGCAATGCCATCGATGATAAGTATGTGCCACCCAAAGGAAAATGCCACCCGATCCCCCACTGCTACCGCTGGCACTTCTTTTCTTGCTGACGTCTCTTCTAAATGTTGGACGCTCCCTTAACACGACATACAAAACCTCCATTTCTCCCACACTCTTAGTCAAATCCTTGCTAGACTACATGCCAGCAGGCAGGAAATCAAGTCAAATTATCGCCGCTTCTACGCGGCTTCGTAGCCGTGTGCCTGAGAAACCGGCCCGATTTTAAGTGACCTTCCGAATAGCCGGGACAAGGATTAGCTGGGATTTTCGGTGAAACTTTTTCTGGCAAGATACGGCCTGCGCTTAGGCTTGACATTTCCGTAGGCGGCCCTGAGGTGGGGGCGGAAAAAAAACATTAGTAATTTTTCTGTTTTGGGAGCAGTTTCTCGCCGACAATGCGGCGGATCTTATGACTACAGGTAATTAGAAAACGATAAGTATGACAATCATCTACATCTTGAAATTAACATGCAAAGCACTAACAGTGCTGGAATCGAACTCGGGACCGCATGCACGTGAAACAATGTCTTACCCTTTGCACCACAGCGCCACCGCATGAGGGCTAGTGTTTTTGCGCATATATAACCACCAAGTGGCTTTTTCCAAACAGTCGGCAAAATCGGCAGAACTTTGAACTGTTATTGCGCCATATACATGCATTTGATCAACAAATAGTTCCTAGGGCTTCATGAACTGGAGAAAACCACGGTGAGCGCTTTCTGCTCCGGCTTCGGTTCGTAGTGCGCCGTTGCGCAAGAACGATTAACGTGTGTTTGTGGATTGTTTTAGTGCTTCTCCGGGAACTGCGGGTGATACGCTCACCGAAATTTGTGGACGAAGCTGTGTTCGGCTGTCGAAACAAGCATATGTTTCTCACACGTGCGTGTGCTGTGAGCAATTTCGCTGATTAGTGTCGGGAGGTACACGCGTGGCAGTGGCAGCAGCCTATTCTCAGCTGTTTGAAGACAATGCGCTTTCACACGTAAACTTTGCGTGGGCAATTTAGCGTGCCTACTCTAACATTTGCATTTCGTACGCGCGAACTTCCGCGAGCTGCACGCTGGGGCAGCAGCGCCATTTTAGCAATTCGACGATTACTTATTTCTGCAATTAGAGTTTATGCGAATTACTTTGCAATTAAGAGTGGTTTTTACTCATTTTCAGTCTTTAACTGATCCTATTTATGGGGAGTGGCTACTCTAACCTTTATTCAGCATCACACCGCTGTTCAAGTGAATGCCGAAACGCGCGTCGAGGTCAGGTATGACGTACACAAATTAGCGACGGACGGGTCGGTCTCCCCCAAATAAATAATCCTTCTGCACATCTTTTTCGCAAACGTCCGCGTACAGTTGGGGTGAAAAAATGGTGCAGAATGAACCTCAAAATCTTTATTGTTACGCATGCAGTTGCTCTTTAGATAATGGTAATTTTTATAGCTGGTACGTTATCTCTACAGCAGTACACTGGTTCTCTTGGTCGTGGTTCATTGTTACAAATCCATGCTTGAATATCAGAGCTCTATTTAATATTCAAAAGACTGAGCACATGTCGGTGACATATGCTCTCCTGCTGACTTTTGCACCTGACTTCTGACTTCTGTACACGATGTTCATCATCAAATTACGCGACCACCAATGCAACAACCAATCGATTTTCAATTTCAATCTTTCTCTGTCTCGCTGCCTTCGGTTTGTTTCTTTTTTGCCCTGCTTTCATAAAATCAGCAGTTAAACTTGTTTCGTAGAATACGAGCGTCAACATACATAGACCAGTGTTTCGGTAAGCTGTCGCGCATGTACTAGTACTCTTTATTTAGTGCATGACACAGTGTCATACCACTACAACTGATAAACGGAAAGTAGTTTGTACACTTTTATTGAAACCAAAAAAGTAACACTAGGACTGCACATCCCAGTGTTTGCCAAAATGCAGGGAGATGTACGATATCTTGAATAAAGTGTGTCGTAAGGCACTGACAAACGTTTCCATCCCTGACCATCTTGTAGAAAATCTACCATCACAAGACAGCGGGACGAAACAACGACGCACAAATGCCATGGCATGCAGGCGACGGTGAACGTGATGCCGGCGCCGGGTGCCGAGTCTGTGAAGCGCAGGCAGGGTGGAAGCATTTCTTTCTCTTCTTTTTGTTTTTCCCCGCTCGCACTTGTCGCTGAACAGTTCTGCGTAAATTGATGCCGGCTCCTGGCGCCAGGCGTGCGGGCCAGAGGCGGCGGCTCTCTCCCTTTTTTTCCTTCTTGCGCCTGCTCTTACCTGCTGTAGGCGTTACTTCCGCGCCGCGTGGCTGTCACGGGTGTATTCTATTGCATGGCTTCCTATAGACAGGATTTAAGTCAGTACGCAGGAGCGCGCCGCCTATATGTCATTCGTTATCCGCCACCTGACTGAGTGCAGTATCTGTAACATACAGCAAACCATGCTGTCATGTTCATCTTAAGCCCTACAATACGCAGATTTTTTTCTGCTGCTTGTTTAATACCGATGTTTGACGGGCATTTTTATTCGCAATCAGTGTCGATCCAGACCACCACAATCAGGAATAGGTGCTCCTACACGGTCACTTTTATTCTTGATCAGGCGTGACCGCGATCAAGAATATTGCGAATCACTCATCGTGATCTGCTGAGAGATCGCAATATTGTGTCGTCTGCATCCCCTGGCCGAGCTTGTTAAAAGTACAATAAACATGAAAATTTAGCATAGTTCAATCAATCGGCAATGAAACAGCTAGATCTTTATAAAAAGCAAACTAAACTGTGTAAATAGGAACAATACCTGAAATATTGCATACTTGAATACTCCCTTTGACCAAATGTAGCTATTGTAGAAGCAGGCGATAAGCACATGGCCGTTGTCTTTCACGCTTAGTTCAACTATCACACCTTCGGAGCAGTTGAAGCACCTCGAAGCAAACCGATCATGAGTGTCGCCAGCTTTTTGACTACGTCGCAGCGTACCTCCTTTTGTCGTCAAATGAAAATACCTTTGCAGTAATTGATCGCTGGTACGACTAACTGGAAAAATTAAAACGTCAGAAGCGATACTCTGGCGCGTACAATGAGTTTGACGCTTCATTTCGACTGGACGGCTACGAGGGGTGACTATAAGAAATAAAAACGAATAATAAGAATCTCGCACAGCAATACAGGTAAGGGCAAGGAAAATTATATCGAATGACAAAGTTTTGAAATTACTTATGTAGTGGCACGCATAGTTCTTGATGTTACTATTGTGGTGGCACGCAAAGTTTTTGTTACACGAATAACATTGCTCATAATGGACATAGTGTACCGGGTGCAATACACGTTAATTTGCATCTTATGTGCATGCGTATTTAACTCGTTCATTCTGGATCGCCCACAATGCGTTGTTTTCCATAGGTTCTTGTACAGAAGCTGCAATTGCGCGATGTTGTGCACCTGCATTGTGCGCTTTTTGCGGCCGGCACCTTGAACTATTTCTTTTAGGGGCTAAGCCCTTTACGCCGTGGGGTTCGTGTCATCGTAGTCATCGTAGTCGTAGTAGCCAGTTACTACGTAGTAGCCAGCCATTGCATGTCAATTAAAACGGTATCACAGCATATCCACGGAGTCAATGATGATGAGCAGGGCTAAGCGTCCGTTAGTTTGTCTATGCTTGCGTTCCGTCCATTCATCCGTCCGTCCATCACTGCTTTAGTTCATGCATCCATTCATCCGTCTGTGCGTCTGTTCGTCGCATCCATCCGTGCGTTCGTCCACGCGTCGGTTCGTCTGTGGGTCCGTCCATGCGCCCGTTCTTGACGCTTACGACGCGAAATGCACTTCTTTTACTGAACGCAAGCGCCAGCTGGTGCATTTTCTTTTACCAAAGCTGAAGCTAGATTAGCTTGGTCCGTGTATCAGCGGCCATCAAGTTGATCGCGATTAAAAGTGGTCGTGTGACACAAGTAATATTTCATTTTCACAATCCCAACAACTTTGGAAACCAAGTGGTGCCTCTCTGTGCCAGTATTACTGCATAACATATCGAAAAACAGAGGAAAAAATGATAACCACGAGACTGTGCGAAACATATAAACGGTGGAGGAATACCACAAGATGGTTAGCAGTAGTATAGGATGACGTCCTTAATCTTGATGTCACGGAAGGTACGTGGAGATTTTATGTCACTCTAAGGACAAGAAGATGTCTGCTGCGTTAAAGAGACAATAGAGAGGGAAAAAATTCAGCACTAGTAAAGAGAAATTCCGCAATTGCGACAAGGCAACTCGCTCCGCGAGGGAACGCTAAGTAGGCAAGTAAATGCGTGATTATAAAACACGAGCCTAAACGCCACCTTGAGATTGCCGCATCAAACACTGTGGCGTCATGAGCATCTAGTACTCGATTGTAACATCTACCAAATAGCTGCTAAAAATTCCCGCATATGCACAGCGTGAATAATGATAAGTAGGGCGAAGCGTCAGTCCATCCATCCGTCCGTGTGCCTGTCCGTCTGTGCCAGCGTTCATGTGTCTGATCGCGTACGCAAATGCAGACGGTGTGCGAGCAACACCGACGAGACGCGAGCCAAGGAAGCCGAGCGCAAGCGTCTTCAGCGTACCCGTCGCTCTGCTTCGTCCATGCCCCACCAACGATCCGCCACTTACGGCGACCATCCAGGAGACTGAGAGAGGCACTCGTTCACGAACTATGCAGACAGCGCGTGGGTAACAACGACGACCACGTGCTCAGGGAAAGCGCGCGGAGCAGCGAATCGAAAAGTAGCGGCTCTTCAGAGAGTGGCGACAGAGTACCACCATCTAACAAATGAAGCAGAAAATGTTCATTTATTTCTCTCTCTCGTCTCTTCTTCTCTCGGTTACGCGCAACTGGGGACAAAGTTAGATTATAACAAGCTTCGCCTCTCAGTGGTGCTTCTCTGTGCCAGTATTACTGCGTAACATATTGTCGCGCACATGCACGAAGACAAGGAAGCGTATGCGGTAAACGCACTTGTCGGCTGGAGTGAGAAAGAAAGAAGAGGATCAGGAGAATCTCAAACCAGTCGGCTGCTTCTGAGCTGCCCCTCACGACCTAATAAACGGCCCCTTTCAACCTCTACCGTTCCCTTTGAAATGTAGCAGAGTGGTGGAGGAGCTGGGTAAGCGCTTCAATTACGTAACGATCACTGCCACAGCTTCGACGAAGCCGTCGACTTGCCGGTCTCCCACCACCTGCCGTGAGTAACTTCGACGTGCCCGAAGAAGCAGGAGTTCCCCGGACAGCACCTCTCCCTCTCCGTCTTGTCCGCTTTCGTACTACTGAGTTCCACCGCCCTTCAGAGGAAAAGCCGGGGAAGATGTCGATGCCTGGCTCACCAAGTACAAATGTATGGGGAAGTCCGGCGGTTGGGATGCAGCCGCTATGCTAGCCAACGTACTGTTCTTCTTGACCGACGCCGTGCTGGTATGGTACGATAACGACGAGGACGCACTGATGACGTGGAACCTCTTCGTGTGGTGTGCCAGGCCACATATTGCGGTTTCGCAACCATCGGGTGACACCTCGGTATTACCAACCATCCGACTTTTTACGACCCTTCAAACAGTCTCATGGTGTCCGGCGGCGGGCCCACATACCACCTGATGACAACTATTGGCGCAGCAACTTCCGCATCCACCTGCGGCGGCTGCATTTCTGATGGAGGCGGAAATGTTGTAGGCCCGTGTGCTCAGATTTGGGTGCACGTTAAAGAACCCCAGGTGGTCTAAATTTCCGGAGCCCTCCACTACGGCGTCTCTCATAATCATATAGTGGTTTTGGGACGTTAAACCCCACATATCAATCAATCAACTTCCGCATCCACTCCGCGGCATCTGACAGGAGTTTAACGCCCCCACCACGACCTCGTGCTCGCCGTTCTTCTTCACCGCTGCATCGCAAAGCGCCTTCTTCGCCAAAGGAAAAGTAGCCAGTGCTGCTGATGGGGGGGAGGTGCTAGAAACGTGCTACTGACAGAAATACCTCCTGTGTGTATGTTTAAAAACAAAGTGCGTGTTTTCGTGGATTATGTGCCTGTGATGGCCTTGGTGGACACAGGTTCAACGATTTCCGTGATGAGTGCTTCCTTTCAAGTCGTGTTAAGGCGGAAAGTTGTTTTAGGGGCGAAGCACCATAAAGCGGCACCCCTTCGTCTCTCGTAGTCGTAGTCGCTGCGCGTAACAAGTGTTATACTTGGACCTGCAAGGTGGTGCCGGTGGGAGATTTCCCCTGTGCATCGCTGAACAATAAAAAGTTCGCGGCGTGCGAGTTAACTAAAAGCCGAATGCTCCTGTCTGTCATTCCCCATTAGCTACTTTTGGCATGTACATCGAGCACTATCTGACAAGAAAGGGTTGCTACGTTATACTTGCTGGGCGTAACTTCTTTATTTTTAGAAAGGTTTAGCGAGCGTTGAGCCGCAGTGCCATGAATACAATGAACTACTATATACCATGAATTCTAGCTGGTTAGAGGTGGGAAGTAGATACGAAGCGCAAGCCGTAAGAAAGTAAAAGACGAATTCTCCTGGCTCTCATTTCCCATTAGCAGCCATTGGCATGTACATTGAGCACTATCTGAGAGCAAAAGGTTGCTACATTATACTCGCTGGGCTTAACCTCCATTGTTTTGGAAAGGTTTAGCGAGCGTTGGGCCGCAGTGCCACGAATACAGTGAACTAGTATATACCATGAACTTGAGGTGGTTAATTGTGGGAGGTAGAATCCAAGCGCAAGCCGTAAGAAAGTGTGCGCGTGCCACCTCTCATTTAGTCCTTGAAATGTCCGCTGGATGACGGTGCTTCTATATGGGGATTACATGATGAAAAGATGTTAGATTGTGGTACTTGGAGTCTTGAATAAATGGACAAACGGAGACACAGACAGATGCATGGATGGACGCATGAACGGATGCAGGGGCGGATGCTTGGACGAACGCAGGGATGGCCGCACGAATAGACGCATCCACAGACGGGAGGATAGACGCATGGACGGTCATACAAACGGACGCATGGACGGACAGAAGCAAGAACGAATGGACAGACAGATGCTTCGCCCCACTCTTCATCATTCACCCCGTGAACATGCTGCCATTTTTTACCTGGGATGAAACTTCTATGTTCTGTGGAGTGAGTGGAGAGTCGTTGCGCCCTATGGGTGTGTGTAGTGCTGAAGTAATGTCGGGGGCCTTATCATAAGTTCAGAGTTTGCGATTATTCCTCGGTCGACACATGACGTCATTCTCGGCATGGACTTCTTGCGAGAATGTGGTGCCACTGTAGACTGTCACACGGCGAAAGTCTTTGTGAGTGGTCAGATGCCGTCAGAACTTCTGGGAATGCCAGCGGATGACCAAACTACGCTGTGTGTCTCTGGCGATACGTTCATACCAGCGTTGCCTACCGTGCGTGTTCCTGCTGTTTGTCGTGGCGCGGAGTCTGACAGTTTCGATGCGAGGGTAGAACCAATGCACATAAACTGCGTGAAAAACAATGTGCTGGTTCCCCATTCTGTAGTGTCGCTCGATGGCGGACGAACTCGCCTATAGACTGTAAACTGTTCCTATGAGCAAGTGACACTATCCAATGATTTGAAATTAGCTTCGGTCAGTAAAGAACACGCGACCTATTCAGTGGCCGAGCTCACAGACATGCTGGAAGAACGTGTTGGAACTGGTTGTCACAAATTGGACGGGGCGCTTATGGCAACAATAATTAAGTCGCTTAGCTCAAGCAAGCGCCGAACTTTCATGAATGTGCTGTTGAAGCATGTTTCGGTATTTTACTTTGCGCCGGACAAAGTAATCCCTATCCTCTGTCACGAATGCGCCATACCATCAACACTGACGCGGCAAGTCCGATTCGCCAAAAACCATATCGTGTTTTCCTGTCAGAAAGACAAATTATCAACGAGCAAGTGCAGGAAATGATGCAAAACGAAGTGGTACAAGAGTCAGCCAGTCCATGGGCAGAACCGATAATCCTTGTTAAGAAGAAAGATGGATCTTGGAGATTTTGCGTCGAATATTGCCGACTGAATGCCGTGACTAAAGAGGACGTATACCCGCTGCCCCATGTAGAGGACGCAATAGACTGCTTAGATTCGGTCTCTTATTTTCCCTCCGTAGACTTACAATCCGGCTATTGGCAAATTTCGATGCACCCATAGGACAAGGAAAAGACTGCCTTTGTAACCCCTGATGGGCTCTTTGAATTATGCCATTTGGACTGTGCAATGCAACGGCCAGGTTCGAGAGGTTTATGCACACCATTCTGCCTGGCTTGAAGTGGAACATCTGCATGTGCTACCTCGACGACGTCATCATCTTTGGCCGCACGTTCAGTGAACACAACTCTCGTCAGGATGCTGTTTTGAACTGCATCTGAAACGCTGTCCTAGATTTAAACTCGAAGAAACGCCACTTCGGAGACTGCCAAAAGCTTTTGCCCGGGCATCTCGTTGACAAGGATGGCATCCGCCCTGACGCCGAGAAGACAGCAGCAGTTGAGGCGTTCAATGCGCTGCGTTTCGTCAAGGAGCTTCGCAGTTGCCTGGGGCTTTGTTCGTACTTCCACTGCTTTATTCCGAAGTTTGCCGACGTTGCGTATCATCTCACATGCCTCTTACGAAAGGATAATTCGTTTGGGTGAACTGCGGAGTGCGATTCTTCATTCAGTCAATTGAAGTTTTTACTGACTTCATGACCCGTCCTTCAGCATTTCAGTTCTTCTGATCCGACAGAGCTTCATACGGATGCTAGCGGCATAGGTATTGGAGCCGTCCTAGTAAAACGTTGCGGTGACCGCGAACACGTCATCAAATAAAGTTGCTCCCTAAGCAAGTCGCTCCCTAAGCAAGCCGGAGCGACATTACACTGTCGCGGAACAAGAATGCCTGGCGGTAATATTTGGAATTCACTGGTTTAGGTCTTACCTGTATGGACGCCCATTCACAGTCGTAACCGACCACCACTCGTTGTGCTGGCTTGTGAACCTTCGTGACCCTTGCGGCCACATTGCGCACTGGCCACTCCGGCAACAAGAATACAGTTTTGCGCTTACAAGAGTGGTCGTCGACATGCTGACGCGGACTGTCTTTCACGTATGCCATTTAGCACAACGGGCTGTGAATCCGATGAACTTGGCCAGCTTGTAGCGTCTGCGTCGCCTAAAATCCCGGACTACCCCAGTTTCAGAGCAGAACAGCGGAAGAACGCTAAACTACCACCCCTATTCGCTGCTATATCCGTTTCCACTATTGCATGCTGTTTCTGTGTGCGTGATGGCCTGTTGTTCAAAAGAAACATCTCCAGTAGTGGCGCGCGTTTCCTTCTAGTGGTCCCGGAGAGCCTGCAAAAATTTATTATGAGTGTCATGCACGACTACCTAAATCTGGACATTTAGGTTTTGCGCGGACGCTTTACCGGACTAAAGAGCGCTTTTATTGGCCTGGTATGCAGAAGGAAGGTAGGTAAATAATCAACTTTATTGATTTACGAAGGAATCATTTGAGGGGGGGTGTGGTAGGGGAAGTGGAATCAGGATGACGATGAGCCTTCGGGCCGCTCTAGGTGGCCGGACACTGCTGTGCTTCGGCGACCCTTCTGGCCCAGCTCACTGTCCGGAGCTGTAAACCTGGTTGCGAGCTGCGCAGAGCAGCCTCCGATCGCTCCTGGTGTTCTGACCCTTGCCACGGGTGCTTGGGTTTGTTTGGACAATTCAGAAATATGTTCTGGAAGTTGGCTCTGGTGCTAGGACAAAGTTGCAATGAGGCGAGGTTTCGCCATGAGAAAAAAGGGAGAGAAGAAAAGGAGTCGTCTCTGTGGCTGTTTGAAGTCTGCGCCACAAAGCCTGGTCACTTCTGGAAAGAGATGTATGTGGTGGGGGATATGTTAGGCGGGAATTTCGGTAAAATAGCGTGAGATCGTGATAGCTGAAGAGTCGATTCCTGGCACCTCGAAGCGAAGTCACTGTGAGCCCGGTTGGCGAGTGCTCGGGCTTGGGTGTGAGCGGCCGTGTTGCCTGGGTGTCCACAGTGCGCAGGGACCCAGAGGAGGGTGATGAGGCGATCAGGTGGAGGAGATGATTCAAGAATTTTAGCAGCCGGAGAATGAATTCGGAAAGTGGCGAAATTACGAATTGCAGTTTTTGAATCGGAAAAAATATACTCAGCAGAGGAGTGAAAAATGGCTAAAGCAATTGCCGCCTCCTCTGCTTCCAGGGATTCTGTCGAATTTTGAAGGGACGCACTAGCGACCAGTTTTTGAAATCCATCTACAACGGCTACCACGAAAGCTCGATGATCTACATATTCGGCCACATCTACATAAACTGCGCGAGAATTAGGAGAGAAGCACTTCTGAAGGAACTTGGCTAGAGCTTCCCGTCGCGCCCGATTATGTTCTGGGTGAGTATTTTCGGGGAGTGGTGGGATTAATAGCTTGCTGCTAACAGTGACGCGAACTGCGTGCGTGGCCGTGGTGTGACCAGGAACGTTGATTCCAAGTCAGCGCAGGAGTACCTGTCCTGTTTCTGTGAGTGATAGTCTTTGATGTTGGCTGAAAAGATGCGCCTCTACAAGCTCTCCCAGAGTGTTGTGCACCCCAAGTTGAAGTAGTTTATCCGTGGCTGTTGACTTAGGCAGATGAAGCGCAGTTTTATAGGCATTACGAATAAGACTGTTAAGTTGCTCGATGTTCGTAAGTGAGAGATAGAGGTAGGGGATAGATTAGGTAATTCTGCATAGGCAAAAGGCCTGTATGAGGCGGCGTGTGTCTGCTTCCCTCATGCCGCGATGACGATTGGATATGCGCCTAAAGATGGAAGCTGTATTGTGAACTGAGGTGTGGATTAACTTTATTGTGTCAGCGTTCGAACCATTGTCGGAAATATTAGGGCCTAAAATATTGATTTTATTGACCCTGCAAATAGGGGTGTCATAAAGCATGACTTCAATGTGACATGTATCTTGCTTTTAAACTCAATTACTAGGAGGTTTGATTTAGCTGCCGAGCAGGTGAGCCCAATATTGTTGGCATGTTTAACAACAATGTCAGCGGCCAACTGAAGCTTCGATTCGATTTCACCATGGTTGCCAGCATTGACCCAGATGGTGATGTCATCCGCTACAAGGAGTGATTGATGGAAGAAAGTTTGGCAAGTTCCCGCGCTAGCGGTATGGGAGTAACGTTAAAAAGGAACGGGGACAAAACCGATCCCTGGGGCGTTCCCTTGCTACCTAGTTGAAGGAATTGGTTTTGAAAGCATCCAACTGTAGGCGGACGTACCTATTGCTGAGAAAGGCAGAGACATACCTGTGCGTGCGAGAGCCTACGTTTAGTTCACTAAGAGATTGTAAAATTGAGGGGTGAGAAACCTTATCAAAAGCCTTAGTCAGGTCCAATGCAAGGATGGCTCTGGTGATGTGTGGAAAAGTAGGATTTAGCACATCCTCCTTAAGCTGCAGCATGACATCCTGAGTGGAGAGTCCCGCTCGAAAGCCGTACATAGTGGAGGGAAACAGTTTTTCTTGTTCTATGTAGCGATTAAGACGATTGAGAATTACATGCTCCATCAGTTTTCGTGTACATGAGGTAAGAGAGATCGGTCTAAAATTATTAAGGTGTAACGGCTAATTATGTTTGGGTATGAAAATCACCTTAGCTGAGTTTCATTCCTAGGGCAGCGTACCCTGCTCCCATTGTTGATTAATGTAATCGGTAAGAGCTGCCACTGACTTGGAGTCTAAACTTCGGAGTGTCCTGTTAGTAATTCCATCTAGTCCTGGAGCAGATGTGGTGCGAAGTTTGCTTAGGGCAGCCCAAACTTCCGCTTCTGTAATTGGTGCATCCAAGTCGGCATTGGGAGCGTCATTGTAGGTAGGTAACGATTCTCGCCTTGGGCCAGGGAAATACGTAATTTTAAGAGCAGTTTCAACATCTTGCCCTTGTTTTTCTACTTCAAACAAGAGTTTCGTAATTCGCCTATTACTTTCACATCGCGAGGAGCATGGGTCTAACATATGGCGAAGCAGGGACCAAGAGTTCTTCATATGTATAGTACCGTCGAGTCGGTTACTTATCTGGTTCCATTGCTGCGATGAAAGTTCGGCCACGTGTTCAGTTACAAGCTGGAGTGTTTGTGACATTTTGCGTTTTAGTTTGCGATTATATTTTTGCTTAAGCCATCGTTTCTCCAAGCTCTGATAGGCCTCCCATAGGTGGAGTAGCCTGCTGTCTACTGGATCGTGGATATGTGCTGCTGGGGCTAATTTTTCGCTAAGAGCTACATCCTGTTTAGGCTGAGACGCCCAGTCTTCATAGTCTTGAATTTCTTTTTTCGGGTTTCGGTCTCGGATTTCGCGAAATTTGTCCCAGTTAACAATAGCTTTTAAATGAAACTGTGGACGAAAATTGGCATGGGACAGTGTAATCGTTAGGATTTAATGATCACTGCCGAGGTTGACCCCACTGTGTGTCCAGTTAGCTTGTCGCACATTTTTAGTGAAAGTATTGGTAGCATGCAGTCAGTGACTAGAGTGTTGGTAGCATGCGGTCAGTGTTGGTAGCTTGTTGGCAACAATTCGTGTTGGTAGCATGCAGTCAGTGACTAGAATGCACCTGTTTCGCTGAATGTATTGAAGAAGGCTGGTGCCCTTCCGAGTGTTTCTCCTGTAACCCCAATCTACGTGTGGGGCAATAAAGTCACTCGTTACAACTATGGGAGCAGAGTTTGCTATTTGGATGGCCCTATCGATTGCTTCAAAAACAGCAGTGAGGCCATCTCTAGGTTGAGAATAAATATTCAAAATAAAATATGTGCCTTGTGCTGTATGACGTGGGGAAGTTCAAGGAGAAGGCAGTCACTGTAAAGATGGGAAAGATCGTGCGCTATAAAGGAGATATTCCTTCGTATATATGTGGTAGCCCACGGGGAGCTAGGATGTGAATATACAGCCTGACAGCCGAGGAGTTTGCAAGCTGTTAAAGGCTCCTGTTCGGAGAAGACATCAGGGGCCCGTGTAGACCGCTGTATATAAAGTGAGAGGTTGTCTCTCTTGTTTCTTAATCCAGAGCAATTCCATTGCCATATGCAGAGGGAAGAAGGTGAAGATGAGGCAAGGGTGCCGGAGGGGGTTATGGCTGCGAAGGTGCTGGAGAGGGTTGAGATTGTGGGAGACAATTGAGCCGAGCAACTAACACGTCTAGAATACTCTCCATCCTATTGAAGCGTTCAGCAATTTGCGTAATGCCTAAATCAACCTTTTGTTTGAGTTCCCGGTGTTCTTTCCGAATTTTTTGACTGGTGCTTTTAAAATCATCTTCCGATGACTCGGGCTGCTCTGTCCTTTTCTTTTTTGCTGGCTGTGGAGAGGAATCTATAATATCGGTCCCTGATTCGGCTGCCATATAAGGCTCTATGATAGAGAGGGAGATGAATAGGGGTGGAGAAGACGCGGGTGGGGCTGCTGTAAGTGCACCTAAACAATCCAGCACCAGAGCCAACTGTTGTTTTCACTCTTGATTTTCTCGCATTAGACGTTCGATAGTCTCCTGAGTTCTAGAATTTTCGTTAGCGTCAGAGAGCTTACAACAGGAGCAGGAGGCTTGCTTTGCCCAGCTCACCTTTTTGGGTTTGTTGCTGAAGTTGCGGCTTTGTGATGCACTTCGTCCAGGGCTTTTGCTTTTGCTGCCACGGTTTCGTCCAGGACTCGTGCTTCTGCTGCTATGGTTTCGTCCAGGACTCTTGCATCTGCTGCTACAATTTCTACCGTCGATGCTTGCAAAAAACTCCTTCTCGAGCTGGAACTCGGGCTGCTTCTGCTGGTACTCTTGTTGCGGCCTTTGTCGTGGCCGAGAGAGACGGCTGAAGCCACGCTGAAAGCGTTGCTTGCATGCCCTGTCACCCGTCTTGTGAGCGTCCCCACAGATGATGCACTGCGGAGTGCAGGGATAGTCCTCCGAGTGTTTCTGTCCGCACCTTGAGCAAGTGAGGCGATTTGGCAAAGGACAGACATCTCGTCAGTGGCCGACTTGTCTGCAGTTTAGGCACGCTTCCACCTTCGGTCGAAAGTTGAAAACGGCGTAGAGGATGCCAAACATTTTGACTGACGGAGGAAGCTCCTCAGCAATGAAGTGAATGAGCACTGAGCGTGAGGTACGCCCCATGTCCCTTGCTTGGACTATTGGTAGAAGGGGATTCGCCCGACGTAATTCTTGAAGCAAGTCCTGAGGTCATTCACCATTCCAAGCGTGGTAGATGATCCCTGCCCGTGCCCCGTCTGGGGAAGCTATGTACGCATGAAATCCCAGTTTTTTACCACGTAACGTGAGTTCTCGTATTTTTGAATAGTTGGCAACTCGGTCGGCGCAAGATGTGGACTCGGTGAAAATATTCTTGGTCAGATTGGTGCACACAAGATCTTCGTTGGCAACCACAGAGTGCAGTCCGCTGTTGGCGACTACAGCCGCTCGTAACTCTCCATCGTTGTATTGGGCCAGATCTACGCCCGCACTCGGAAGAAAGACAATCTTGAAGTCATCGACTGGCAACCATGGCAGTCGTTTTAAGCGAGGATGCGCCACAGCTGTGCAGTCGAGCTTTGAGGAAACGCTGGGCGGTGATTTCGTTTTGTGCGCTGGCGTTTTGGCAGCTGACGCCGCTTTACTTGACTGCGTTTCTTCAGTTTCTTTTGACTGCTGTCGAGGTGAGCGTTGTCGGGCATTCAGGACTACACTCCATTCTTGCTGGGTTCAATTCTGTGGCAGGTAAATCCGTGCCACTCACCATGTATGCCATTGCGTTGCCGAATGAACTTGTGCACGCGCGTCGAAGCGCGAGCCCGACGCCGGTGCCGGTGGCGTTAGGCCTAACGAGGCGGCGTTCCCCCGCTCAGCAAGAAATGAAGTTTGCAAAGCTCCTCAAGAACAAAGAGGTTTGAGGCACTCACCAGCAGCATCGGCAACTTGCTGAAGTTCAAGAGAGACCACTGTTGGCACCAAAAAAGCAGTCTTGGTTCAACAAAAAACTTCGTAGAATACGGAGCCCATGCGAGGCACACCAGCCTTGCCTGGCCCCCTAGCGGGAAAAAAACTGGTATGCAGAAGTCCGTTGAGAGTTATGTGGCAAGCTGCATGCAATTTCAGTGTTACTAACGTCCATCAACTGGTCCAGCCGGGCTTCTACAGCCGATGCCAACTCCAAGTGCACCTTTCGAACAAATGGGGATTGACTTTCTGGGTCCCTTTCTAAAATCGGCTAAGGGCAACCGATGGATAATTGTTTAGGTCGACTACCACACACGCTACTGCGAGACGGTGGCCATCCCCTCCGCAACTGTCAGTGAAGTCTCGTCGTTTCGCAACAGTACGTCATCTTCCGACATGGCCCGCCTTGCCTGATTATCAGCGATCGTGGACGACAATTCACAGCAGATGTCATGGAGGAGCTACTTCGTTTGTGTGAATCCCGCCTGCATCACTCGACACCACAGCACCCCCACACTATTGGGCTGACGGAGCGTACCAACCGCACCATTATCAACCTGTTGTCTATGTATGTCTCATGCAACCTTAAGAACTGGGATGGCATTCTCTCTTTCATTACTTATGCGTTTAAAACCGCGAAGTATGAGATTACAGGTGATGGCCCTTTCTTTTTAGTTTATGCACGTTCGCTCTGGCACACAATCGACACAATCTTACCTTTTCGTGATCACGACAACGTCACTGTAGCCGAAGAGGCGCGTCGCATAGCTCGGCTACGAACATTGGCATCCCAAGACAAAGCGAAAGCACGCTATGACATTCACGATCGACCAGTGATTTATCGCTGTGGTGATCTGGTGTGGTTGTGCACGCCGATGCGTAAGCGCGGGTTATGCCAAAAGTTCTTGGCCACATACGGTGAGACTTTTATCATTGTCCACAGACTTACAGAGGTCAACTATGTAATTGCTAGTCTCACGGCGAGTGGTCGACAGGCTGCCAAAACTCAAGTGGTTCATGTTGCCCGCCTGAAACTGTACACACCACGACAACTCGACTGACTCGTCCAGCGACCTTCGTCTGCGCGGAGAGGAATGTTGCGCACATGCACGAAGACAATGAAGCGTATACGGTGAATGCACTTGTCGCCCGGAGTGAGAAAGAAAGAAGAGGATCCCGAGGATCTCTAATTAGTCGGCCACTTCTGAGCTGCCCCTCACAATCTAATAAACGGCCCTTTCAACCTCTACTAACATATTTCAAACGTAACAATAAAAAAAACACAGGAAAAGAAGAGAATCGCGACGTTAAAAAAGCAAAAGAAACTTACAAGGAGGCTAGATGTATACCTTAAAAAGGGAAGAGTGCATAATCTTGACATCGCGGACGTGACCGTGCGATACTATGTCACCCTGTGGGCGAAAAGACGTCCGCTGGTTATGAAAGAGACGCTAGAGAAGAAAACAACGTTTTGCGTACTAGTAAAGTAAAATTCCACAATTCCGACAAGGCGACACTCTCCGCGAGGCAACGCGAAGGAGGTGAGTAAGCGCGTGAAGAGAAACATTTGCAGATCTCACGTACAGTGGGAATCAATGATATGCGAAGCACAAATCATAAAGGTTGATACACCACTTTATAATCAGCACAATGTTACGAGGTGGAGGTAAATGATGCCTTACATGACTTACGTGTCATGATTATCATGTTTGAATGCGTCGTTTACCTTGCTCATCTATTCTTGTCTCGTGATACCAAACTTAGTATGTGTGAAGCTAGCAAAACGGCCGCGAGCACGCTATGGGCGTGGGATGTTGTCATGTTTCTATATGACACGCTTCTCAGGATTATCATGTTTGCACCAGTCATATACTTTCGTCAACCATTGACGTCACGTAACACCAAATTTCGTATATATGGAGCTAACAAAACAGCTGCGAGCGCATCATGAATGGCTCAATATACTCCAATGTAGCGTTGACTCGCGCGAACGCTGGGCAAAGTGACGCTTCGTTAACAAAACGCACACGGGCACTCTATAGTCTCACGCCAGGTGCGACCAACGCGACTAGCACCCATCGGCGCGGCCCGATGGCAACCGGCGCGAAACGCGACATGCTGCATTTCGCGCCGATGCGTAAGCAGATAGCACTGCGTCTCCCTTTTTTCGTGACGGAGATGCGCCGGACGCGCTGAAACGTGCATGCGTCAAAGCAACGCAGCGCAGCGCGCACCTGCGAGTATATGGCAGCACCGGTGCCTGGCGTCGCAACGCTGGCGTGATGTGACGAAATGAACGCTGGTGAGCACGCGCACCGCGTCACGTCGAAATGTACTGGCGCCTTGACTGTGGCATGTAGTCATGTTATCACATGATACGCATCTCATGATAATCATCTTTGGCACAGTCGCATATATTCGTCACCCATTCACGTACCATAATACCAAACTTGGTAATGACATGCTAGCGAAACGGCCACGAGCGCATCATGAGCATGGCATGTAGTTATGTTGTTACATGACACGCACGTCATGATATTCTTGTTAGGGTCTGTCGTTTGTGTTAGCCATGCAATCATGTCATACCATACCAGTTTTGCAACATGCCATGTGAACTAAACCACTGCAAGAGCTGCAGGACCAGGAAATGTAAACCATGACATTCATGACTTACATATCACAATTTTTATGTTATGACTAGTCAAATATGTTCTCTATGCAATCATGTTATGCCATACCAAGTTTGGTATTGATACCATTATCGAAAGATTCAGGAGAGCTAAAAGTAGTAGGTGGCCAGATAGATAGATAGATAGATAGTTAAATAGATAGATAGATAGATAGTTAAATAGATAGATAGATAGATAGCTAGATAGATAGATAGATAGTTAAATAGATAGATAGATAGATAGATAGATAGATAGATAGATAGATAGACAGATAGAGATATAGAGAGATAGATAGATAGATAGATAGATAGATAGATAGATAGATAGATAGATAGATAGATAGATAGATAGATAGATAGATAGATAGATAGATAGATAGATAGATAGATACGCTCACAGTGGCCGAAGCTTGCTAAGAAATGCTTCGCATTTAAAATGTGAATCGAGACACTACCTTCAGATATCCGCACCGAACACCGTGGCGTCGTAAGCATGTAGTACTCTATTGTAGCGTCTAGCAAATAGCCGTGATAAAAAATTACAGCGAAAGTTGTGCATGCTAGGAGAAACAAAACCCATCCGGCAGCGGTGTCACAAGTGGTCTCCATCCCTGTTACGTCGTTCGCAGCTTCGTATTGACGCAAGTGCGCCATAGGCTGCGTTGTGAGTGTCGTTGTTCATTCTTTCTTAGCTATGAACTTCAGCACACCCGCAAGAGTTTCTCCTTAAACCATAAAGTTTTCCACAATACTTACTAGAGGGAACTCTGGCGCAAGTGTCTATGGGAGTTGCAACACACGGCGCTTCAGCGAGCATGGGAATGATGGGTAGTACACACATTTGTCTAATTTTCGTACTTTTGGCCTGCTTCTGGCTCCGTGTGGGTTCGTGTGGCTTGGAGCTTATTTTTCACGAAAACATAAATTAGCAAATGTTCACCGTTTGCGCTTCAGAACCTTATTTTTTTAAGCTTGCTATTTCGAATCAAGTCCCTAAGTTCAACAGGGTTCGTTCTTTCTTACAAAACAAAACCGTAACCAGTAATAAACAAAGCCGCAAGTACCATTCGCCACCCGCAAGTACGAATACTAGGCAAATGTGTGTACTACCCATCATTCCCATGGTCGCTGGACGATCGCAGCGCCTGAGTGCCCTCTTGTTAATTTTGGCAAACTCTATGCCTTAAACCTTCCACTTGTGCATTCCCGTTCGTGATTTGGCCGCGCTAAATCGCGAACAGGAATGCACGCGCCGGTGGCAGGCGGATCCTGCAAACAACGCCGCCAAGTTAGCTCGCGTTGTCAAGCACTTGCAACAACGCGGTGTTACAGCGTCAATGCGGGAGCATGTTTTGCCGGGACGAACACCCGCAGTCGGCGGTAATTTCTTCAGTGGCTCCTTCGCCTCAGGGCGACGTCTGTGACCGCATGTGGTTCGGAAACACCCGCTGTAATAAAAGCATTTCGAAAGGCAGTTAACCACTCATTACACGCCTCCATGACCATGAATATGCGAGGCACAACTTGCGGCATGTAAAATATACACTATGGTAAATCCAAGCCAAATCTGTGTCTAACCTCAATAGGGCGCTTGATCATATAACCAATAACTGTGAAAGGCTTCAGTTCCACGTCGGGTTCAACTCACTGCTGAACACTTGAGTCGCTCGTTCCAGTTTTCGCTGGTTAACCATTTGAACGGAGTGTTTGGGCGGTGATTTTTTTTATCAAATGAAGTGTAAATAAAAGTGGAATACTTTCATACATACTGTTGAAGATTTGTGTGGTGCGATACCTTCTTTTTCACATAATACTCCAGAGCCATCTAGTTTCCCGGAACTTGTAAAAAACAAGATAGGCAATTATAGGTTTATATGCGATTCCAAAAAAATATCGTAGTGTTTTGCATATTGAACTCCTTACAGACTTACTAAAGGTATTGGATACAAAAGATTTAATGAACCTGCAAAACTACATTGAATCGGCTATCATAGAAGTGTAAAGTTCATGGCTGCGCCATTGTTTTAGATCACCCTGTTTTCCCAATAAATACTCACAAATTGTATCGTATGCCAGACCTTTCTAGTCCTTCACCTTCGTTAAAATCATGAAGCAGTGGCACGGTCTCCTCAGTGAACGAAATCAAATCTACGACCTTTAAACAAGCGCTTTTTCACAGTTTATTTATATAGGTTGCCAATGCAAGAGGTATTTACGTATAGCACGCGCGTAGTTCTCAATCCGATTGCGAATAAATGTGCATCGCTCACTCCAATCATTCAAGATTCGAGATATTTGATCACTATGGCAAGAAGCCATATTAGCTAATGTCCCTCAACTCCTAACCACAACGTTTACGGTGCCGTAGTTGCTTATACCGACTTTGCTAGCGTACTACTGCAAAAACTGGTTAGCATCGGTTAGCGTTGGAGCAATCATGACTAAATCGCTGGGTATTTGCTCTGGCTGGACATACAGTGCGATTCGGCATTTGATCCGAATCTCTGTAAAGTGCAATTTAACACTTTTCGTTCGCGCCTTCCTTCATTTCTGATAGAAACTAAATTCAAATTGAACTTAATAGAAGCAATTCGACGTGCGACACCTCACGCAGCGTACGTCGATTCACTACATGTAGGGCGAACAACCCATCAGCGCATGGGCTCCAGCCATATACGTATCTCAGCTTTCATGCTAGAAAATCATCGTGTCGTCTTCATCAAAAAATTGGCAAATCCCACATACAGTGGGAATAGATGATATGTGAAGCACAATTGAGAAATGTTGATCTGTGACTTTAAAATCAGCACAACGTTACGAGGTGGAGGTAAATGATGCCGTACACCACTTCCGTGTCATGAGTATCATGTTTGGATTTGTTGTTTACCTTCGCCATCTATTCACGTCACGAGATACCAAATTTAATATATGTAGAGCTAGCAAAACGGCCACGAGCACGTTATGAGCGCGGTATGTTGTCATGTTCTTACATGACACGCGTGTCAGGATTATCATGTTCGCACCAGTCAATTATTTCATCACCCATGGACGTCACGTAACGCCAAATTTTTTATATCTGGAGCTTGCAAAAGGGCCATCAGTGCATCATCAAGGGCCCAATATACTCCAATGTAGCGTTGACGCGTGCCCACGCTGGGCACAGCGACGCTACGTTAGCAAAACGCGAGCACTCTATAGTCGGTTGCCAGGCGCGACCAGCGTCCGTCAGCATGACCCAACGGCAACCGGCGCAAAATGCGAATTGCTACATTTGGCGTTAATTAGGCAACTCTGTCTCTCCCTCCTTTCGTGACGGACGGACGCCGGACGCGCTCAAACGAGCATGCGTCAAAGCAACATAGCGCGGCGTGCGCCTGCGAGGATATGGCAGGACCTGCGCCCGGCGTGGCAACGCTGGCGTGACGTGACGAAATGAATGCCGGCAAGCACGTGCACCACATCACGTCGAAATGTATTCGCGCCTTTACTGTGACTTGTAGTCATGTTATCACATGATACGCCTCTTTTTATTATCATGTTTCCACCAGTCACATACCTTCTTCATTCATTGGTGTCACGTAATACCAAATTTTGCATATTTGAACCTTGCGAAACGGCCGCGAGCGCATCATCAGTGTCGCATGTAGTCATGTTACGTGACACGCATGTCATGATTATCATGTCTGGATGTGTCATTTACCTAGGTCATCCGTTCGCATCGCGTAATACCGAGTTTGGTCCAGGTGCAGCTAGCAAAACCCTCGCGGGCGTATCATGAGCGTAGCATGTAGTCATGTTATTACATGACACGCATTTTATGTTTATCATGTTTGCACCCGTATCATAGCTTCGTCATTCGTTCACGTCCCATAATACTAAATTTGCTATAAGTTAAGCTAGCAAAACGGCTGCCAGCGCATCATGAGCGTGGCATGTAGTCATGTTGTTACATGACAGGCATCTCATGATTATCATGTTTGCACCAGTTACATACGTTCGCCATCCATTCACGTACTGTAATACCAAATTTGGTATATGTGACGCCAGCGAAATGGCCGCGAGCGCATCATGAGCATGGCATGTAGTCATGTTGTTACATGAGACGTATGTCATGATTTTCATGTTAGGATCTTTCGCTTGTGTTCGCCATGCAATCATGTCCTACCACACGGGTTTTGCAACATGCAATGTGAACAAAACCACCACAATAACTGCAGGACCATAAAATGTAAATCACAAGATTCATGACATACATGTCATGATTTTCATGTTATGACTAGTCAAATATGTTCTTCATACAGTGATGTAATGCATACAAAGTTTGGTATCAATACCAATATTGAAACAGCCAGGAGAGCTAAAAGTAGTAGGTGGCTAGATAGATAGATAGATAGACAGATAGTTAAATAGATAGATAGATAGATAGATAGATAGATAGATAGATAGATAGATAGATAGATAGATAGATAGATAGATAGATAGATAGATAGATAGATAGATAGATAGATAGATACGCTCATAGTCGCCGAAGTCTGCTAAAGAATGCTTCGAATTCAATACAATACAAACAACCTCACACAGCCATGCTTCTTTGTTTTAAGAGCAATGCCAATAGGGCAATGCCTTCGCGAGCGCCAAAATTCTAAAGCCCACGTTCACATAAGTAATGACTCCGAGCGTTAGCCTACAAATTTGGTGGTGCTTATAGTGGCGCCACTCGTGAGCAAACACGAGTTAAAGTGTCGAGCGCTTACTTTCGGCCACACAGTTGAAACTTCTACTCTTATATTACGCGTTAACTAGCCCTATTGCTCTTCTCGATGGTCTCTATATGAAGAGCAAAGGTGATAACGAAGCAAGGAAATTCACCAAGAAGGCCGGCGTCCCTGTATACCTGCGAAAAAGCCTTTCACCCCGGCTCGACAGCACGTTGGTTATTCAAAAACATATGCCGCCTTGACGAAATGGCACACTTTCAACACAACTTTGTTCAATCATGAGTTACTTCTCATCAGAAACAGTTTATTGAATATTATTGTGCCACAGAGAACGGCGATATCCAGAAATACTATGGTGATCGCAGCCATCGGAGCAGCATGTTAGGAACCAGTGTCACAGGCGCCACCAGCGGCGCCTTTGCCGCTTTGCGATTGTCTGATGCTGCCCGATTGGTGCGGTAGCCGCGCGGCTACGTTTAGCAACGACATTCAGACAATGGTGTCGTTCAGCCGCAACTTCTCTGCGCATACCTATACGCTTTGTCCCCTTAGTGCATTCTAACCAAGCATGATCAGTACAGTCGGGGTTAAAGCAGAATGGTATCATTGTTGCCCTCGCAGCAGCCTTCTTTCTGATTTCTGCAAGGCAGAGTTGTGAAAGTCTTATCGTCAGGGATTGTCGGCTTAAATGGGTTTAAAGATGTGATGAAATGGCGCTCAAATAATTGTTTAGTGAGGCATACAAAAAAACGATGTGCATACGCGCCACTGAACAAATATTTGCCATTTTTTTTGGCCGCTTAATGTTCCAAATGTGGGTCCTAGCTATTGTTAGAAAAGGCAAGGGTTCTCGTGTTCCACCCTACAAAATGCACAAGATTTATAATCGAAGCTGCAGCAATTGCTAGAGACAGCTGCATCCAAAAATTGTTTATAGTTTTATCTGAAAAACAATTGGCGTATTTAATTTCAGCACGTGAGGGTCCGGGGTGAGCACGTTGTTTCTTGCAATCTCTTTTTTTTTGCTTAAGCAAGTGATCCTATATTCTTTTCTGCAACATATATAATTACGTCTTAGTAGTAATAAATTAGTTGGAAGTCCGCGCTCGTTCTCGCTTCTTGTGTTCGTTGTCTGAAAATTTCGCGCTGAGTTTTTAATGAAATATTAACAAGCCCAATCCCACATTTTGCACGACCGGGTCCGTGCATTGTTGCGCTCGTTGTCGTCAAGACCGCCCATGCAATCGCAAGCTCTACAGGTGCCTTTAACGCAACACGCAACACTTTCTGATGTTTCATTGTGTACAGCATGAATATCTCAAGCTTACTTTGATCTTGTCGTTAACGCCGTACATACGTGATTGCTGTGCCAGCTACACAGCAGTGCTGCCAAATGACGGCGTTAAGACGGTAGGCTTTCCGTCATCCAGCACAGACACGTGGCAACGAATGTGCGGAAGCTTTGCTAGGATACGTCACTCGCGTGAGACATAAGGCGTATTACCGTACGGCAATCGTCTAGGCTCGATCTGTCTTCGCTGAGTATGCATGTGTTACCCATAGTTTTACGCTGAGTGAGAATACTACTGACGTAATCCTACGCGCCGTTCAGGGGCCCGGGAAGTCGTGCGAAGTCTCGCGTCATCTCCTGTATTATTTCTATCATCCGATGTCTTTCCGCAATAATAATATTTATAATAATAATAATATTAATATTAATAATAATATTAATAATGAAAGATTTCACTTGATCTTCCGAAAGGGAAGCTCTGAAAGGATGCGAAGCAGTAGCGTTGCGTGCGGGTGGCGTCACGGGTTGAACGGTGCTATCGCCCATGCTGCAGTGAGTGTTGGAAGGTTTTTTTGAAGCGATGGCTGGCCTAGGTCTTGTGGTTTCATCAGAGTGACGGCCGGGTTAAGCCTAATCGCTTCGGCGAATGTTTCGGCAGGCAAGGAGCGTCGTCTTCCAGCGCCCTCTCCATCGCAGTTAAACGAGCCGAAAGAGTGTTACCACTCGAAGTGCACTCGTGCGTTGCGAGTGGTGGAGAGAGTGAAGCGAGAGAGAGGTGACACGTACCGACACGTTTTAGCGCGTAAGTTAGGCGCACGTTAGATTCATAGCGCCTTAACCGACGAGTCGGCGGTGTAGCGAGCGGCGGTTGCGGGCACTGCGGCGAGCGCACGGCAGGCGAGGAAGAGAGTGATGTCGCCACACAGTGCAACGGGAGCGTAACATCCACGCACCACTGCGGCTTGACCTACTTGGCACCGCTCGAACGTCTGCGCGTTGTGGTGCATTGCAGCACGTTAGCATGGACGCGAGGCGGGACACCATTAAGCAGGCCAGACCGAGAGCTGCTTCACATCAAATATTATCTAGAGTTCGACGTCTCATAACCACGATAAGGTTGTGGAACGGCGGTAGTGGAAGGCTCCGGAAGTTTTGATCATCAGCTGTTCATTAACAGGAACTCACATGGTACAGTACACCGGCTTCTCCCATTTGGCCTCTACTGAAATGTGACCACCGCAGCGAGGTCAAACGCGCGACCTTCTAGTAAGCAACCGAGTGCCATGAATACTGCTCCACCATGGCGAATTACGCTGTCTGGAAAGAAAATCAGCTTAGCACAGCCATCTACAATATAATATGACAAGGACGGGAAAAAAAGAAGTGGGTTGAGGAAGACTGATGTGAGGGTGCCCAGGAGTGAAACAACCAAGGGTGATGCTAAAGCATAGCACACTCTTGCATAATATCTTATAGCAAAGAGAATACACATGAAGGTGAGGAGGTGGAAAAAGGGGGAGAGTAAAAATATTCCATAGCCATTTATAATGTAGTGTAGAGGAGGAAAAGGAGGGTGAAAGAAATAGCATAAGAAGTAATTCAGAGGAAAAGGGGTCCGATAGGGTGCCGCTTTCACTACTGCATAATGATTTGTGGGTCTACATCTAAAACTAATCTTGTTAGACTAATAAAATTGCAGAAGAAAGCTATACCATATGTAGAAAACCTATCATTCAACGATCACACGTGTTTATACTTTTTAGAACACTGTGTTCTAAAGGCGAATCAGCTATATAAGTTTCATTTACTCTGTTAGGTTTTTAACGAAATTAAGCTTCATCCTTCTAGATATATTGAATGGCAATCTAGTAGCTATGTGCCTTATGAATTAAGATAGGACCAATATAGAATTCCACTTGTCCGAACTACCTATGGAACGCAAGCACTCTTATATTTATTTCTCAGTCTTCTCCACAAACATATTCAGGTTATAAAAATTGCGAAGAAATATTTGTCTCTGAAATCTTTCAAGAAGTATATCAAAGCTTGCCTTCTATTCTGTCCTCAAGATTGATAAGTTTTGTTTATAGCAGTCGTTTGTTTCTCTGGTTTCATTATTTGTAGTGTTATGAATCTTTTTTGTTGCGTTACAAGTATATACTTCATTTACTCTGTACAAAAACAATGTTACGCATGCATTTTTAGTGTGTTATATTGTATTTCTTTTTATATTGTATGCTCTGGGTGGTGCTTTCGGGTACTTGGGTCCCATCAGGCAGAGGACATCCGCCTTTTGCCCTTGTAACCGAGACGTACATTTGTCTGAAATAAAGACAACAGCAACAACTACAACAACAACAACAACAAAATGAGGACGTTTCCCACCAAGGATGCCAAGTATACTGCACGTTTCAAATGTTAGCGCGGCCGAACGGCAAGCGAATCACTGTTCCTCACGTCCTACATCATTCGTGCTGAGTCATAATCCTCCTCATTATCATAATAATCAGACGGAAATGCCCACTGCCGGGGAAAAGCCTCTCCCCTGTTCCGCCAATCGATCCGGTCATGTGCTTTCTGTTGCCAGGTTATACCTGCAAACTTCTTAATATCAACTGCCCACCTAACGTTACGTAATCCTACTTACTCTCATCTGACAATTTGATGAAATTTCAAGGGAAGGTAAATGCCTGAGGTGGTGACGAGAAATTAGGTCATGCGAAGTACAACTGCATAGTTGTTTTTCCTTTTTTTAGACATCCACATCTTTTCACAATGCCTGCCACGTCAGAAAGACGAGACGCATCGCCAGAATCTCCAGATGTTTAACTGCATACACTTCAAAGTATATCAATTCACTATAACAATTTATTTTGAGCAAGTTTAGCTACTATTTTTATTGCAGACCTTCTGTCGCTTTTTGTTCTCTACATCGTGTGGATTCCTTAAGTTCACGCTACTATCCAAGACATTTTTTCCTAAGATGTAGGCTTTTCTAACATTCGTGATTCTCTTACGAGTACGACATTTCTAAGATGATTTTGTATCCCTGAAGCTAGAACTAAGAATCAGAAGCCATAACTGAGATGCTCCACTTTTTTGTTTTTTTTTGTTTCATTTTATGTAAACTTCACGTCACTTTTAATTCCTTGAAGACCTCTGTAGGGGTATTACATAAGGGGTGGTGTATAACGAGAAAAAAGAGTGCTATACAACAGTGTTTTTAATCGCTTCTGCAAACATAGATGGGTTTGTGATGGCATAGATGTCGTGAGGAAGGCCGTTCGTGTTTCGCTGCTCTTAAGAAAAAGGAGGCTTGGAATGCAGTGGTCCGGGTACGTGGTATTGCGACTTGTAACAGATGACCAGAGCAAGAGGATATGCGCGGAGGCAGCGTGATGTACGGTGGATGATTCAGTGAACTGTAATGAAACATATGAAGAAGAAGAGGGTGGCACACTGTCGGCGTGAAGCAAGGGTTTCTTGACTTGATTCCGCCTTTAGGAAATAGATGCTGATATCGTACCAATATGCAGAATGAAGGAACGTGGTAGCCCGATTTTGAAGTGATTCGAGTTCTCTTATGATGTATGATCGATGAGGGCTCCAGATGAAAGATACACACTCGAGTTTGGACCTGATCAATGACTTGTATGCACGCGTGTTGACGTGAGACGGAGTATAGTGTAAGTGTCGTCTTGGAAACCCTAGTGATTTATTAGCAGACGAGATGATGTTAGTAGTGGAACGACGCCAATGCAGGTCATGAGCCAAGGTGATGCCGAGTTATTTGAATGATATAACTGATTGTATGGGAACATTAGTGATGGGATAGGTAAACTGAAAAGGGTTATGGTGGTGGGAAAAAAACAAGCTTAAAATTATTAGGATTTAAGTTCATTAACCTACGATCACACCACGTTTGTAATTTGTTAAGATCATGCTGAATGAGTATATTTTTGAAGCGTCATGAATGTTGGTCATGAATAAAGGCCATGAATGTTGGTTACTGATCGGTAGATTACACAGTCATCGGCAAACATACGAAAGTCACATGATACATGCATGGTAGATCGTTATCTTAAATTAAAAAGAGTAGAGGCCGTAAGACACCCTTGCGGGACACCTGAAGTTACAGGTAGTCGGTTAGAAGAGTGATTATCAGCAAACACAAATTGGGAATGATTAGTCAAGACATATGTTATGCATGCAAGTACATTAGGATCTAGATTTGACAGCAATAAATGCTTTAGCAAAATCCAAGAAGAGAGCATCAGTCTGAATGTTGCAGTCAAGGTTAGATTGTAAGTCATGAATTAAAAAGGCCAGCTTCGTTTAACAAGAAAGAACCCCTTCGGAACCCGTGTTGAGAAAGATGAAAAAAGTGAATGGAGTCTACGAAGTTGATTATATGGGAGTAGATGACATGTTCCATGATTTTGCAGGTGATGTTTGTTAAAGATATGGGACAGTAAATTAGTGGAGAATCTCTGTCACCTGATTTGTAGACTGGTATGACCTTGCCTACTTTCCACTCTGCTGGCAGAATGCTTGATGATAATGACTGCACAATAACAATTTAAGTTATGCGGCACACACAAGTTTGACATTTATGGGAAGTTTTGAATTAGTGTCATCGACACCTGCAGAAGAAAGCTTACTCGTTTCTATAATCGAAATGATGCCTTCCGTAGAAAATGGAATCGGGGAGATAAACTCGACGCTACGCGCCGGTGAAGAAAAATCGGGAACTGAACTCTCATTTGTAAAAACAGAGAAAAAGGCCTCGTTAAAAAGTTCGCGCATTAATTGTTGTTGACTATATCGCCACGCGCATTAGAGAGATAAGTGGTGCACATCTCCTGAAGGTTTATCACTTCCCAGAATTTGTGAGGGCTGGATGAAAGCATTTTGGGCAGCTCCTCATGAAAGAACACGTGCTTGGCGTTTTTGATCATTCTTAGATAATCATCTTCCGCGGCGTAATCTTTTTAACATAAGGATGGAAGTTTAGCTTGTTTGGCTGATCGGAAGAGGCGCTTGTTCTTGTTTCTTAGTTTCTGAAGTGTACGTGAAGACCACGGCTTGTTTCGGTGGGCGGTGCACGGTATTTTTCAGATAAACTTCTAGACAAGAGTGGCTACCTTATCTATAAATGTAATCTAATTCTCATCCATTGGGCGTGTACGGCTTATTCTCTCGATCTGAAGAAGAAAAGATACCTATTCATTATTAATGGCACTTTAATTGCCCGTGTCGTAAATACCGATTGTTTTGGTGGCTAGATCTCATGTTACAGGTCGAAGCGCAAAAGCCGCATGAATGACCTTTTGGCCACTGCCGGCACGCAGATATGCAATTGATGATAAGCTCTCTTGATGATTAGTTAGTATTTGATTTAAGAAGCTAACTAAACAGAAATTTATGAAGTCTCTTGCGGACTCACTGCCGACAGCTGACGGGACGCTACTACTCCAATCTATTTGAGGAAAATTAAAATCGCTGAAGAGCAGTATCTCTGCTTGCGGATACTGTTTGCCAAGGCCACTCAGGTCCTATTACAGACGCCTACAAGGACAGTATGAGGGTGAGTACGGCAAACGACCCAAAGAATTTCAAGTTCAAGAGAGTCAGTCCTGGCCACCGAGCACGATAACTGTTGGTGCACAGCAATCAGGACCCCGCTTCCACGAGCGCCTGTTTGCTCCTTACTATGAAGTTGGAATCCAGGTAGGTTATCAAGCGCTTCTGCATCGGTTATATGATTTGGTCATTTACTGCTTGGGGAGAAAACAAGCTCAGCAAAAGTGATGCGTTTCGGAAAAAAACTGCGCGCGTCAGCAAAGACTACGGAAAGTGACAGGCCAGATTGAGGTGTGGGGGTGTGCCCGGCAGATTTGCGCCGAGGAAATTGTACGATGCTTTCCTTACAGTTTGCGATTGCTCGTCGTAGACATAGCGCTTGTGACCCATTAGCAGTGTTTTGTACGTGATGGAAAAAGGCAGCGACTTGGTTTTAGCAAAGGCAATCAATCGCCGATGGACATTTCGAACACGACGTGAAAAACCTTCACGAACGCTAAAATTGGTTTTTTTTAATTTTAGTCCGTTAGAAAGAATCTCTGCTTTTGTTTTATAAATGGGAATTGAAATACTATGGGACGATGTTGTTCAATATCCTTGCGGCGACCCAGACGATCGGTGCTCTCAATTTAATTTGGATTGATTGAAATACCTAGACGATCAAGGCAGTGCTTGATGACAAGTTGTTCAACTTGGACAAGTGCTTCTGACACAGTTGATTCAGGAAGGTCATAAAATATGAGGTTATTGCGCTGAGAATGATTCTCGGCGTCAACTACATGCGCTTCAATCTTGCGCAGAAGGTCACTCACAAGAGTGGTGTCTCTTCTGAGTGCTCCCACATCACTGCGTAAGGAAATATTACTTTTACAGTGCCCTTCCAGATCAGTCATGCGTCTACTGAGATCTGCTTTAGATTTATCTGTTGATAGCAAATGGGTCTAAAGGTCCTGTACCTGACTGAATAATTCCGTCTGACCAGCTGACAGTTTCTGCACTTCAGTCAGTAAAGCATTAGAAGCAGGACCCGGATCGCTATCAATATCGCCCAAAACCAACAAGGTACGAATCGCACGAGAACACTAGAGTGCAGCAAGAACGAAGCAGTGGGAGCTCAGCTGCTTAAACAGCCAGTAATTACTAGACTTCTTAGCGAGAAGAATGTAAGTTTTACTAACTTGCATGACAAGAGTGAAAGGATTAGCGGTTTGCGTTGGTGCACAGCCGCCGAGCCCACGCAGCGCCGACGGCAAAGGCCGCTCTTTTGTAGTCGCCAAAGGCATCGATGCTGATGCTGATAGCGCCGACCAGGTTTTGTCGAGGACCATGTAGCTGACCGGTGGCGCCGGAAGGGATCCAGATCTGCTGCGTGTGATGAAATCTAGTGGTTCCAAGTACGTTGCGGTTGATAAGCTTGGGTCGATGACCAAGAGGGCGTGACAAGTAAGCACGCCATTTTCACTGGATCAATGTTGATACTGCAGCGGTAGGCTCAAAGATGCTGAAAGGAAAACGGAAAGCAGTATGCGCAGGAATGCGCACTGAAACACCTGCATGACGAGTGAAAGGATTAGCGGTCTGCCTTAGTGCACAGCCGCCGAGACGACCCACGCTTGATTAGTGTATTCGACCTTAAATAATAACAAATGAATAAATGAGGGGACGTATTTTTTGTGTATTTATCAAAGAAAAATAAGGGACGTCAGTAGGCCTAAATGTAGGCAAGCGCAAGATCGGGTCGCGAGGCAGTCTCTAACGCTGTTGATTGCTCTTTCTAACAGCTTATAGTTGTCCTATTGTAATGAGTAAATGAGAAAAATGTTTTTTTTTAATCCGGACGTTTCTTTGCGTACTTCAGGCACTTTGAGCGTCTATTTTCTGTAGGCACATTCTTTCCTAAATTTTTTTGTATCATCTCGTTACACTGTAATTCTAAGCTCAAACCACATCTGCAAGGTTCAAGAGGCTTCGGGGCCGTAGTAGATCACTTTGCTAAGATTGCACGCACAACGCGAACATCAAACATTATTGTGGGAAGTACATGGCCGCTAGCAATTGCGCTAAATATTCGACAGCGCATGCATAAATGCCGATGAGCGCCAGAGTTTGTCAGTTGACCGACGGCCGACGATCTGTTCGCCGCTAGCCAGTGTGTATCGCTGTACCTTCTGTTCACCGGCCACATGTTCGGCCTTATTAACAGTTTATTCTTGGAACTACAGCCTGATCCTGTCATTCCCATCACAACACGATGACATCTGGTGCAGGCATGTACCGGAAGCCCCCGTGCAGCCATCAACCCAGCCCCAGTAATCAAGGAGACATCGATGCCAAATCAAGCAGCTAGTTAGTCGCAGGCAACCAAGGCTACATTCAGAGTACGGTGCTCTACCCGATCTGACTCGCAAGCGCAAGGCCACGAGCACTACCACGGCAACTATGACATCCTCTGTGCCAACGCCTGCCACAGTTCTTATTCAGCAGCAAAGGGAGCCACTCACTTTGCGTGGATCATGATGTGAAGACACGCAGTCCTGACTGGAGACCTAAAAGTGAGTGGCCACCCTCAACCAGTGGGACAAGGAAGAGAAGCTGCGTCGTGCCTATTTCTATTTGGAAGAAGATACCCTGGTTCGAGAATTGGGAGTCTGGCCTTCAAAGCTGAGATATTTTTCGCGTCAAATCTCTGGAAACGTTGAGGAGCATCACTTTCAAGGAAAAGGCCGGGACCTTGCTGGAGGTGCGGGTACAACTCCCGAATGAAATTTTGACCATTTTCGTGGAAGAAACCCTGCGACTATTCCACCACTCTGACCCCGGCCTACAAGAGGAGAAAAAATTCGTTTTCTCATGCGAGGGGTGAAGGAACAATTATTCGCTGGACTAGATGAAACCCTCCGTACAACGTTAATGAATTCCTGTCAGAAGCAGTAACGATCGAATAGACGCTGGAAGTGTGAACCCACCAGTACAATTGGCGAGCGATGCATACAGGCCAGGTCTTAATGCTTTCGGCTTGGACAACCTGCGTGAAACAACAGGAGCGATCATGCGGGAAGAACTTCGTAAGCTGTTACCCTCATCGTATCCGTAAGTGGACTCGATCACCGACATTGTTCACGAAGAAATCCACCTGTCCATCTGCACCCCTGAATATCCTCTGCCACACCCGTGGGCCATGCGCTACGCTGCTGCAGCCCGGTGCTTCGCTCAACATTCACGCCCACGTCAAGAGGTCACCCCATCGCAGTTCTTCCGCTATACACCGCTGCCACATCCGCCTTACTATCAACCTATTGGCCAGCGCAATGCCTCGAGAAAAACCGACGTGGGGTGCACTCCCGACAGCCGCCCTCTCTGCTACCACTGTGGAGAAGCTTGCCACCCCTACCACCACTGTCAGTATCGCCAGATGGGACGTCGCGGTTTCACTATTACGTGCCTACTCTACAGCAAACTCCCTTCCCTATTGCAACAGGTTCCCAACATCCAGCATGCCATCTATGCAGATGACATTACAATTTGGGCGACCAAAGGATCAGACGGAACAATTCAGGACGCCCTACAGGAAGCTGTGTCTGTGGTACAAGACTATGCTGCTGCCGGCAGCCTTACGTGCTCAGTGGATAAGTCGGAGTTGTTATTGGTATAAAAGCGGCACCGCAAAACCGCTGATTCTCCTAACATTTCGCTGTTTCTTGATGGTCATCCTACCCCTCTGGTACCACGAATTCGCATTTTAGGCCTCTACCTTCAGTCTGACGGCAAGGCCTCGTACACTACGCACCTTCTGGCTCAGCAGATAACTCAAATGACACACATGATCCAACGCATCACCAATCGCAGGAGAGGCCTCTGTGAGAAGGATGTCCTCCGCTTAGTACAAGCACTCATAGTTAGTCGGCTCACCTATCATCTTCCCTTTCACAATCTCACTCTAGCTCAAATAAAAAAGATGGACATCCTTCTACGGACAGCTGTGAAGGCGGCTATCGGCTTGCCTGCACACGCATCTACACAACGCCTCCTTCAATTAGGAGTCCACAACACCATAACCGAACTCATCGAGCCCCATCACAACAGTCAGCTCCAACGGCTCAGGCAGACCCGTCAGGGCTGCGCCATCCTGTCTCGTCTTGGCTACCCTATTCCTCAAAAACCCGCACAAGTACCGCGACATAAACTTGCTTCTACTGTCCGCGCACTCATTAAAGTGCCTCCAATTCCACGCAATATGAATCCCTCTCTCCACGCCGGTCATCGACGTGCCCGGGTTGAGGCTATGACACGCGTCTTTGGTGATGGTACATCAGACTTACAAGTACTTTACACTGATGCAGCACGCTACCCAGAGAAGTCAGCCATGTGTTTAGCCGTGACAGATTACACAGACGCCCTTGTGGCGTCTGCCACACTTCGCACTACAGACAGTGGTCTGGCAGAGGAGGGAGCTCTCGCTCTGGCAATTGTTCACGCTACGACATTGTCACATGACTCCCCTGTCATTATTGTAACAGATTCACAAGCTGCTTGCCGTGCTTTCGCTCAAGGACTTGTGGCTGCACATACACACAATATCCTCTCTTCTGTCTCACCGTCCGCATTACGTCCTGTGCGTATCGTCTGGACTCCTGGACACGCCTCTCTCCACGGTAATGAACGCGTTCATGCGGTTGCCCGAGAGCTGACCGGCCGGGCTCCATTGGAAGAGCTGTCCAATGCAGACGACGCATCGACAGAACCACTAAACTACAACGCTACGCTGCAGTACTATCGACAGAGCCGTTATACGTATCCTCCCCCTCATTCTTCACTTAACAGAGCAGATGCTGTCGCTTGGCGGCAACTACAGACCAATTCATTTCCTTGCCTTTACATGCTAAATCGCTTTCATCCGACTCTCTACCCCTCCTACTGCCCCTTCTGTGGATCCGTACCGACGGTGTACCACTCCACGTGGGAATGCTCTGCCCCACAGGGCGTGCCTCCCATTCCCAATCCCACCCCTTCCTCTTGAGAGTCTGCACTGCTCAGCTTACGCCGGCAGGAACAGCAGCAGCTGGTCCAGCGGGCTCGCAGGGTCGTGCAAGGCAATGGAGCCCTGGACTGAGGGCCCCACCCAAAGAAGGCTCAGTGTGCATTTGTTATTATTAAATGTTTATTCTCTCTCTCTCTACTCTACAGCGAGGGGAAAGACCACATGACATCGCTGACTATCTTGCCGGAGTTCAGTCGACACCCGGAGGATCGGCAACCAGCATCAACAGAGAGTTCGAACCGTCGCACCCAGAATGGTTGCAGTTCTTGAGTGACAGCTTTCGGCCAGCCGTGCCAAATCAAGTCGCGCACTACTGATAGTAGCTTGTCGCGCGTTGTATCACGCTCTATATCTTTTGCTGTCAGTGGTAGTTCGTTCAGAGTGGCAAAATAAAAAATGTCTTCATTTTGCTCAGAGGTCTGGGGCAATGGCAGTCTAGATAAAGCATCTGCGTTACTGATTGCCGTGCCCGGCTTATGTGCAATCTTATAGCTGTAGTTAGCTAGGAAAACAGCCCATCGGTGTACTCTAGCTGTGGCTACAGCACTAGCTTTCCTTTTCGTGTCGAAGAGCACGGTGAGAGGTTGATGGTCGGTAAGAACCTTAAAAGTTTGACCATACAAGTAGTTATGAAATCGCTTCAGACCAAACACAATGCTCAAAGCTTCTTTCTCTATTTGGCTGTAACTATGCTCCGCATGTGATAGTGATCGCGGCGCAAATGCTATTGGCTTCTCTGTGCCGCCCACAACATGCGACAAAACAGCTCCCAAACCGTACTCGGAGGCGTCACACGTTAGCTGTATTTCTTTGTTGACATCATACAACTCAAGCACATTTTCGTTAGTAAGCATTTTCTTACTGGTTTTAAATGCCTCATCACATTGGCGTGACCAATCCCATGCTGCTTCTCGACGCAACAAATTATGCAGGGGCTCTAAAACCGTAGCCAGATTTGGCAAAAATTTTGAAGAGTAATTTACCAAGCCCAAAAAGGCTTTGAGCTGAGTCACCTTGTCCGGTTTTGGCGCCTGCTTGATCGCAGCTACTTTATCCGCCGTAGGATGCAACCCATTCTGGTCAACTTCATGACCCAGGTATCTGATTCGTTCTTGGAACAGCTTACACTTCTCAGTGTTGACCCGTATGCCATGTTCTCTTAGGCGTATGAGCACCTGCTCCAACCTGTCATGGCATTGCTTTCTATCTGCGCCTGCGATGACGACGTCATCTAAGTAACAGGCTGTTCCTGAGAGGCCGTGTAGGATCTGATCCATCACGGCCTGGAACACCGCCGGTGCACAGGCTACGCCGTATGGCAAGCGCCGGAACCTGAACAGCCCCAGGTGGGTATTGACAGTGAGCAGTTCTTGTGCTCGCTCGTCTAATTCGAGCTGTAAGTACGCCTTGGACAAGTCCAGAACCGAAAAGACAGTTCCACCATGTAAAGTTGCAAAAATATCCTCTGGCAGAGGGAGCGGGTACTGGTCTACCTCAATGGCAGGATTTACTGTGACATGGTAGTCACCACATAGCCGAAGCTCCCTGCCATTTTTCTTGGGTACGATCACCAAAGGTGTCGCCCACGCACTGTGCCGCACCCGGTAAATGACTCCAGTTTTTTCTAACTTTGCCAATTCCTGCTCGACTTGTTCGCGTAGCGCATACGGCACTGATCGCGCCTTACAGAATACAGGTGAAGCGTTTTCTTTAACAACAATGCTCGCCTTGAACCCTCTTATCGCTCCGTAACCCGGCTCAAACACTTCGCGGTATTTGTCAGTCAAGGGAGTTTCTTTTGTCAGTGCCTTCACTTGCATAACTTCATGCCATCAGATTTTGATTTTATTCATCCAGTTACGGCCAAACAACGTAGGCATTCTTGCACATTTCGTCTCTTTCGCAATTACTAGCGGCAAATGAAAGCACTGCTCGTGGTATTGCACTTCAACGTCAATGACGCCTTTGGTATCAACGGGTGTACCGTTATATGTAACAAGTCTGACATCTGTTTGCCTGAAATTTGCCCCAGGAAAATACTTCGCGCACTCTGCTTCGGACATAATAGAAACTGCCGCTCCCGTGTCTAGTTCTATGGGTACCTCTTTCCCGTTTAGTCTTACATTTATTACAATGGCACGGTTGCCCGAACGGTTATCGGTGTGACAAAGCGTTAGCAGTTCAGTGTCCAACGAGTGCTGCTCTTCTAGATGATGTACAACCCTACTTTTACACATTTTCGCGACATGGCCCTTCTTTTGACATTTATAACACCTGCTGTTCAGAAAAGGACAACTTACAGGTGCGTGTTGTCCACCGCATCGCTGACAGATAGTCTTAGTAGTCCGTGTCACCGAAGTCTTTGTTTTGCCGGAGCCGTGGCCGGTGCATGCCCCACTTTGTGAACTCCGACGCAACGCTGCTGATTGGCTCTGCCAATGTATGTCACTGCAGCTGGCTGACTGTTCGGCGGTGTTTTCCGCGACCATTTTCACGGCGTCTTTCGCTGCCGCCTCCATGGCCGTATCGGTGTTGCAGACGCGCTCCCAGGTGAGCTCGCTGTCGCTCATGGCCAGCAACCGGCAACGTATGGCTTCGGAATGCAGGCCTGCTATCAGGCGGTCACGAAGCGCTTGTTCCAAAAAGGCGCCGAAGTCACATAATGATGCCAATTTCTTCAGCTGCACGACAAATTCTGCGACAATTTTTTGAGAGGCTTGCTTCCTTTGGTTGAAATGGTATCTTTCACTCACCACTGACCGCCTCGGAGAATAGTGCTTCTTCAGCGCCGACACGACTTTCGGGTATGACGACGTGCTCGGCGTCTTGGGTAGTAGCAGATTTCGGAGCGTCACGTATGCTTCTTCTCCGATGGCGCTCAAGAACAGATGTAGTTCCTTGGCCTCGGCAATCTCATTGACTGTGGTGTAGAGCTTGAATCTTTCGGCGAACACGTCGAAGCTGCCGCTGCCGGGAGCCAATTCCGGTAGCTTGCTGAGAGCCATTGCCGTCTTCAGTTCTTGTCCAAGTCCCACCCTCATCGCCACTTTGTTGCATCCGCCAGAAGAGAAAGACCAAGGCCTTATAAAACACCTTTATTTACGGCACTGCATGCTTGCAGCACAAAGTAACGATTCACACAGCAACAGAACAAGAGCCAGAATATATACGCCCACCAGACACTCGCGCATGTACGATAACATGTTGACGTCACTAACACTGTTCATCGGCGATGCCTTTCACGCACCGTAATACAGATAACAACACAACACTTACCAAAAAACTAAGGGCACCAACCGAAAAAGGTGCGGTTGCTCTACGTATAATTACTGAAGATCCTCCGCCGACGCTGCCGACTACGCCAGAATGAAATAGGAAAAACACAGATGCAGATCTGAAGTAGAAGTTTCTCGACCGGAAGACCAGACGAAGCCACATGGTAAAAGCGCAGTAAACCGACGTAACCGTGATCCGACGCCGCGGTCTATAGAACGCAAGGCGATTAACTATCGATCTTGAAGTTTTCATCGACGGCCACAACGTCACTGGTCTCGTCGATACTGGAGGCGACAAATTGTTCTGCAGTGGGTCGTTCCTCGCGAAGTTGAAAAAATGTTAGGACTGCTTGGAGAGGCTCCAAAATCCGCTCAGCTGGAGGTCAACAAGTAACGCACAGCTGGAAGCCACCAAGTAATCATATTCATCCCGTACGCTTCGCAGTCCTGTAGGATTATTCAAAAGATGCCATCCTTGGCATGTACTTCTTATGCCTCTAGGATGCAGTCATTGAACTGAGAACACAGTTGGTAACAGTATCCACAGGAAAATCACTACCACCGCGCACACCACCTGAAAGCCACGTCTTGAATGTCCTGGAGAAACAGGTCACCATTCCGCCTCGTTCTGCGTCATTATTTTACTCGACACCCTGCAATCAGCAGACCAGGAAAGCGTAGTTGATGGTAATCAGCATCTGTTCGTCACCCACGATGTTTTCGTTGCAAGAGGAATAGCCGAGCTGCGGGGAGTCAAAGAAACAGTTATGCTCATTGATTTCAGTAAAGAGACAAACACGAGAACAAAGGCACGACGGTCGCAAAGATCAAGAAAATTGTGGATGCCACCAGTGCATTCATCCTCAACGATTCCATGGAACGTACAACAAGAAACCAAGCCCCTCCTTAAGCTTCGGACGTTGTGTTGATGGGTTTACTAAAGGCTGACCCTACGAAGCGACCGTGAAGGAACAGGACAATATCCACCAACGTAGCGCAAAATGACGCTACGGCCGGTTTCGTCGACTGACCGACACGGCACAGAGATTGACCTCGTGGACAGTCGTCAACAAACAAGGGTTTATGCACGATATGCAAGATGTATCACAGTGCGACAATCACGGGCTCGCGAGCCGGCAGGAAACTCTGCAAGACCGGCCGAGTGTAGGCTTGTTGTGAGCCGCTAGGGCTATCAGACCAGGGACCGCTGCCAAGAGCACGTGCGAGAAGCCACCTGCTAGAGCAGCGCGTCATCCTTTCGTGCAAGCGAGCGAGCACCACGCGAAGGGAAGTTACCGGGGTAGGGACTGTCACGGGCGGCCAATAAGGACCGACGGTGCACCTTGACGTGTGCTATCATTGCATTATGGACAGGAGCGTGTTCTCGGCATGTTTGGACACAGGCCATTTTGGAAGAAAAGCCAACACTCGGCTTTCGTAGGGCAGATATGCTCGGCGCTGAGATATGCCCGGCGCTGAGAAGATAGGATGACTGAAAGGAATACAAAATCTTCGGCGGTACATTATAACAATTCTGTTGGAGAAGGAAGTCGGGGTTCACAGGATGAAAATGAGGGAATAAGAAAGATAGGGTCACTGAGGAAAAAAAAGATTGAATTAGGTGAAAGAAAGAAATAAGTGAAACAGAAAGAACAGAGACCGCAGGAAAATAATTGTAGGTAGTGAGAAATGGAGAAACAGAGACATGTAAAGACAAAGAAAAATAGAGAGAAAAACAAAAGAAAGAAATAAAAAAGCAGACAGGCAGCGAAATCAATTGTAAGAGAAGGAGGTCGGAAAAATGACCTCAACAATACAAAAAGAACGAGAGCAAGATTAGCAACGTTTGCTATAGTTTAGCAAGCGATGCGAAAGACTGACCTGAGAGTTTGAAAGCCTACCCAAGGCGCGTTCAGTTAGCAGACTACCAGACTTAGTATGATCGATTATTGTATGATTTAGGGCAAGCTTAGCAATTTTTTTCGGTCAAGGAGAAAGGACTGCATCTCTTAACACCCACGTGATTAGTAATTTTTTCGGAACGTTATTTACCCCAAGCTCCCTTCGCATCTCCCTCAGTCGATCAGAGCCATGCTTTAAGAATATTTACATGGAGATTTCGCTTTTCCTCTGTTAAATCTTTTCAACGCGAGAATGACATCCTTTGCATTACTCAACTCTCTACATGAAACATAGGTATTTTTTTCTACAACTTTATTATTAATGAACTTTCACCACAATTTTTTGTGTTTCCTGGTATTAAGATTCAGAGTTCAACTCGATTCGTATTCAGCAGCCATTTTCTTTCACCCATACTTTCTACAAAGTATGGTAAGAAAACCACAACCTTTATCTTGCTAGGAAGCGCAGCCACTATAACAAAGAACACACAACACAAGCGGTTGTGTGTTCTTTGTTATAGTGGCTGCGCTTCCTATCAAGATGGATGCTTACCAACTGGCCCGATACAATTGTTTATTGAGTCACAACTTTTACTTCCATTTTGTTGTAGACCCCTCTTCCACTTACGCTGATAACTACAATATCATTTCATCAATTTAGGAAAGATCTAAACATGTACTTCGTGCATAATAACCAGAAGATATATAGTTTCTTTATTTATTTGTGCTCTTTATTATTAGTGTATTTTGGATAAAGGTTGATTAGCTGTTGAACCCTTTTAGATGCGAAGCGGCTATTTAAATATATAGCCTGTGTGACGATGTCCGTTTGTATCTCAGTGCCAACGCGCCACACCGCGTTCTCCCCACCGCATTTGTTTGAACGGTCGGTCAAGTCGCAGTTGCGCGTTGACGGCACTCTCTTTCCCACCCGCAGCAGTTCCCTCACCTGCCGGCTCTAGCCAATACACCTATACTTGGCGCCAACTTCCTGTGGCAGCACAGCCAAGGCTACGAAGTCCCAACACGCGCTTTCTTACTACGCTTCTGCATGTAGTCCACAAACGTTTAATTTGGTATGATGCGTAGCATAATGGAAAGTATAAAAAGAACACATGTTAATAAGATGTTAAAGATGGTCTGTATTATTATTAGGAAGCATCACTTGGGCAGGTTTTTCATTATTTGCTGTTTCTAGTTTTGTTTTTTTGTGGTGCCATTTCACCTTTTAAATGCGAAGCATTTCTTAGCGAACCTCGGTGACTATGAGCGTATCTATTTATCTATCTATCTATCTATCTATCTATTTATCTATCTATCTATCTATCTATCTATCTATCTATCTATCTATCTATCTTTCTATCTATTTATCTACTAGCCACCTACGACTTTTAGCTCTCCTGGTCATTTCGATAATGGTGTCGATACCAAACTTGGCAATGCATAGCATAACTGTATGAAAAACATATTTGACTAGTCATAACATAAAAATTATGACAAGCATGTAATAAATGTCATGATTTACGTTTCGTGGTTCTGCACCTCTTGAGGTGGTTTCGTTCATTCACCTGCCATGTTGCGAAACTTGTATGGCATGACATCAATGCCTGGCGAACACAAGCGACAGACCCTAACATGAAAATCATAACATGCGTGTCATGTAACAACATGACTACATTCCACGCTCATGTAGCGCTCCCGGCCTTTTCGCTAGCGTTAAATATACCAAATTGGGTATTACGGTACGTGAATGGATGACGAAGGTATGTGGCTGGTACAAACATAATAATCATGAGGCGTGTGTCATGTAACAACATGACTACATGCCACACTCATGATGCGCTCGCGGCCGTTTTGCTAGCTTTACATATAAAAAATGTGTTATTACGTGACGCCAATGAATGATGTTTTATTTGGGTATTTGTTGTCCTATCTCGAAGAGCTTACAGCGTCGTGGCGACACGATGTCTCATCCTCCGGCTAGGAGGGACAATACTTGCGGGCATAGAAAGCCGGCCGGTCGGCTACTTGTTTGAGGATTAAAAGAGCGCCGCTCCCTCGTCAGCTCTGGCGTTGGTCACAGCAAGGCAGATGGTCTATAATTTTTTGTCTTACATTTGTTTACTCATATGTCATAATCGTGCTATCTCATGCAATCTCCTTCGTATTTTTTTTACTGTTGTTTTAAGTTTTTCGCCTCAATGGCATCTTTTGGTACTTGTCCATTCAAGTGTTTACTACCGTATTTGCTTTGTACAGGAGTATCCGATGCACTTCCTGGGACGTCCATCTGTTTATTCAATCCCTGTAACATTGCTCAACATTTAGTAATAAAAATTCTGATTCTTATTCTAGCCTCTGTGAAGAGAATGCATGTTCAACGAACAGCAAATAAATGCTGTAATTTTTATATTAAGAGAAGCGCCAATAGGCCAGACGTCACGCTCACAAATAAAATGATTTCTTGCGAAATAATAACAAATGCTTGTTGAAACAAACGTGATGCCACAGTTGTATTCCCTATGCCCGGAAGACATGATTGTATTCATTCAGTCAACCCCCATTATTTCCGGTGCAGGAAATATCTTTGATCCATTGCGTTGATCTATAAACACTGCAGAGCATGTTTCACCGCTGTTACATACGTGGACGATTTCTAAAAGTTACACCCGCACCGACGAGCTAAGTACCACCGCACCTAGGCAGTTGAACTACCAATGCACGTGCATGTTTGCGTGAATGCGCCTTACAAAATACTGATGGATTCGCAGCCTTTGCTAATGGACCGATTCGCATCCCGTGTACGGGCCTTATTTAAAGGTACCTATAATTTTTGTTGCAGATGAGCTTGCGTAAGAACCGAGGTAACGCTGGGTACTAGCAGAGGCTGACTGAGGTTATCATCAAAAGGATAATTGCAAACGGCATTTGCAATATACCCCACTACGTAGATGAAGGAGCGATACGTATAAGTGGAGGAAGTCCATAAATTTGCCGACATGGTGGTATGTAGGTTGTGCGATGTTCTCGCTGTGAAAGCAGTCGTCTGGCAATGCGAACACACCTATAGCTACTGATCCACTCGGTGGGTATGCGCCCCATCTTAGTGTATGTGACAAGGCAGGCAGAAGATGTTGAGGAGCGTCGCAAAGATATGCACATTTTGCGAGTAATTGCCCGGTGCATGCTTGTTGTAAACAAGTGGCTCTCTTCATTTAGCACGATAACGTTAGAGAGCTTGTGTCACAGAAATTCCGCCGTCAGCGTCAGCCGCATTGGTTGTGAGCGAGAAATTGTCCGTGAGCGAAATATTGAGAAAGAAGGAAACAAAATAAGGTATAAAATATTAGGTTTCCCTGAGGATAAAACCTAGGCCGTTCGAGTGGTGAGCGGCTGTCCTACCGCAAAGCTGTCCTAATAAGCAGCTGTCCTACCATAAAGAACACTATACCATATATGCCATGTAGTGGATTATAAATGTTATGTAGTGGAAGAAGTCTTCTCAACGCATTTTTTTCGACAGGTGGTACGACGAAAACGATCCCATTCGGCGATTTTTAGGCACATTTGGGAGGCCAAGAAACTACGTCAAAAAAGGCCAAAATAGTGCAGCCATGGCCCCTAAAACGCACAGGAATTTTCAAACAGCTCTAAAGATGAAAAACTATGTTCATCTTCCTCAAAACATATCATGCTTTTCCAGAGTCGTTGATCAAGCAAACAGCAAACGCTAGATAATGTGCTGCCATCTGTGAGGTATTGTGAGACTGTTTATGATATCTGATATAGGGAGCACGTGGCGTGTAACCTGGAGGCCATGTGACTCTTGCTTTAGATCACTCGGCAAGAATATTTCAGCTGTGTGAACACCGAGGCTATCCGCTACCCTATAATGTTCTGCTTCGCTGGAGCCTGTAAGATGGAGCCATAAGCTTTCCCCCTTCTTCCTTTCCCCCTCTTCTTGGTGTAGAAAAGCCCAGGGCTGTAGGAAAGTAGTGGTGCTCATTTATCGTCGCTTTAACACCCTCACCGCACCGTCAACATCTTCCCTTCTCCCCCCCTTTTTCGCGGCGCCGCTCTATGCGTGTCGCTTGGTTGATATCACGTGATTACTCGGTTTTCTCAGATATAGAAACCATCGCTCATGTGCCAGATATGCTTTGCGGAATTCGCCAGCAGCTTACTACGGTTTTTAGAGCTTTAACCGTCGTCGTTCCGGCGAGCCATCTATCGGCACGCCGCAAACGAGTACATAATCGGTTCCTCCCCACCAAACTCTCGCTTCGCGCCATTTGCTCACCTAAAGTGTTCTTGCGCCGTGCTTTTGACCAAAAACCTGTATGTAACGTTCGCGCTTGGGCGTGTGTTTGTGTGTTTGTGTGCCACCAACCGCTCACGCTTGCACGCGCGCGCGTTTGTGTGCGTGTGTTTGTGCATGTGTGTGTGTGTGCGTGTGCGTAACAAAACATATTAGTAAGTATGCACTTAGCGGTTGAAGGGTGCACTAGGGGCTGGATTTCGCAATCTCGACCAACTCCTAAAGGCGAAGCTTAAAGATACCCCAATTTTTTTCGTGGCTTACCATAAATAACTTCTGCCATGGAGCTAACAGCTAACCCCTAAATATTCCGCGTGTATAATTTTCACATGCTTGTTTCTTGAAGCGCCGTCTGAAATGTAACTCTCTAACTTTCGGCATCAGTGACTGAATCGACCCCAAGCAATCAAGGACCAAATAACCACCGTGGTCCACCATCATCCCTCCGCATTCGCCATTGTCACCTCCACAGTGGCGAAATTCCTCATGTAACACCTTTCAAAGCTTCTGATCTCAATACTATTCCATTGTTAAAAATTGCCCAGAATTTAATATTCGCAAGCATAGTGCAAGTTACATTTCCGAATTGCTCAGGGGTAAAATCAATGGCCGCCCCTCGCCACAGTTCAGCGGCCTCCGTGTGGCGGTGAATAATCCTTGCCACTATCGGAGAAGCATGGCGTAGTACATCCACTCCATCCACATTAAGGAGAGCATAGCGCGAAACAGCGCCTCCAACACCCCACTCGTTACAGCTTCTTTGCTCGTTACCTGTCGACGCCTCTTCCCTTCCTCAATAGCACCCCACTTCTGGCAACGCCGAGTGCTACACACTAAGCATTCACGTCCACTGGTGCTGGAGAGCACACGTCGTGACGCAGATTGAAAGAACAGAGGCGCGAGCGAGCAAACAAGAAATGAGCATGCATTCATGCAACCTGCTGAGGCGAATCTACAGAGGCGCTGCGGAACGCTCCCACCCTGCCTCCTTCTACAAACAAAGAGCGGTGTCCGTACGTGCGAACCCCATGGGCGGTACCGGTGTGGATGCCGACTATGGTAATGCCAAAGAAGAAGTGGGTGCGCAAAAACACTTGTCCATCCTCGAAGCAAACGCGGCGCCACGCTCGCATTCTTTGAAAGTTGCGCCTACCCTCGCAGGTACGTTGCGTTGCTGGAGAATCGGCACATGCGATCAAACAGGCTGTGAAGAAGATCTTGGCCCAGCGCTCGGCTAAGGGAGCGACGGGATTTATGTGTGCTGAGTAGGCGCCCTTCTATTGTGGCGTCTCTGAGAGAGCGGGCATATAAACGGCATCGAGGCGCGTGTTACTAGCACTCAATTGATTCTGAAGAGCGCTCAAGAGCGCAGGTAGAGACATATGTTTTCAAGTGTCTGTAAAGGGCATAGTGCGCGCGCGCATGTCTCAAGATTGCCCTACTCAGATAGTAAACTGCTGCGTATAATAGCTGCGTACTGGTGTACAATACTCAACTGCATGCATTTATACTATACAGCCGTGTACATAAGTTCACTGTGCGTTGCAGCGACGACAAGTCGCGCACGAAGATCGTTAACAAGTTAAATATTAGTACAAACGGGCTTAGCTCTACTGTGGTTGCTGGCGATCGCTTAGCCCAAGTGCCAAATATCCAATGCGTCAAAACTTTAGGGAATTTCATTGATGACAATGGGAGCACGAAACTAAATTTCTTGCATACTATGACTCACCCTGCCCAGGTGATCTTGTGGCTGAAGAACTGGCTTCTGACCCACAGGCCGCGGGATCAGATCACGGTTGCGGCTGTTGCATTTTCGATGGAGGCGAGAAGTAAGTAGGCCGATGTGCTAGGATTTGGGCACACGTTAAAGAACACCGGGTGGTCGAAATTTTCTGAGCCCTCCTTTAATTCGTCTCTCATACTCATATAGTTGTTTTGGGACGTTCAACCCCACATATCTATCAAGAACAGTAGGGCTCACATGAATCGTTGTTTACACTCCAACTGTGTTTCATCGATGATTCTTCAAGAAACTGAAGCGTCGCTTTCCATATCGAATTGCGTCGAACTTTGCTCTTTCTTCTTTGACAAAAAACAAAGCAAAAACATTGAGTTTTTGCTTTGTTTTTTCAAGGGCCTACTGTTCTGTTCAGTCGTATGCCCGATTGAGCACCATCATATATTTGCGATGGACTAAGCAACCAGAACTTTCAGATTGGCTTTACTTTCTTTTACGCTAATTATTGCCGCAGTTGCTTGAAATGCTTGGTCACGTTGAATTAGCACAGTTATTTGTCTCAATGTTCATTCAGGATAATTATACATCACAAGGTATACTGTCGTGATTAGTGGTGGCGCTGCGTATGGCTCTCGGGTAAGGTTACCTGCGGGTATCTTGTTTGCAGTCTGTAATGCGCACCATTTTGGAATAGCAGTTTTCAGGCACTCCACGTGGACGATAATTGTCAGATGGTGCAATAATGCTTTAAAAATATTTGACCAGACGAAATTTGTATTGTACTCAAACTTGGTATATCACCATAATCACAAGGTACAGCATGAATTCTTTCTTCTAATGAGGCAGCTATGGGCGCAATAACATATTTGCTATGTTCGAACTTGCCGACGCGATGGAGATAGAGAGAGAGAGAGAGAGAGAGAGCACTGCAAGGAGATAAGGAGACAGGTGGCGCGTCAGCAAACTCCAAGTGTGTTTGCGATGCTTAACCAAGCAATAAACTAAAGCAGCCAACAGCGGCCTGCAAAGAGCAAGCAGGGTGGTGCGCATGAACGTTGAAAAGCAATCTTTATTTTTACCACCTCACAGCAGACCTAAGGAGCCTACTGCTGCTATTGCTCACCGACGCAGTAAACTATGCGATAAATAACGTTGATAATATTGCCAAGTTCCTTTCCTCAAGTTTTGTTATCAGCCTTTTACACTACGTTCAGCGCAAACCGCGCCCACGATGTTCGAGAAGCTTCGAGGCTTTAGTAGATTGTTTTTTGTTTTTGTTAAGATTACACCCACTAAGCGATGAGCTGGCCGACCAGCTTTGGGCCGTCTGGAGAGCTGAAGATGCCACCCTGGTGCAAGGACTTCGAGCGGTCACCTTAGGCACCGCCATCGTAATCGACGGAGAGTGGGAGGGGACAGAGTTTAACACCTTCTTCCCCCACCTCGCTCGGTAAAACTGCCGGACTTTTAGGCACCGCCATCATAATCGACGGAGAGTGGGAGGGGACAGAGTTTAACACCCTCTTCCCCCACCTCGCTCGGTAAAACGTCCGGAGTTTATTCATTCAATCATTCAATCATTCATTCGGGAACATCATAGATTATTCGGGAACCTACATCGCCGCTAGAGATAACGCTAGAATATTCGAGGGCAAGGGTATAATTGCCGTCAAGCCTCGCCGCTTGTAAGTTGATCGACGGCCGACGCTCCGGTCGCAGCTATCAATCTAATACTGCTACTGTAATCCGACTTTCGCTTTACTGGGCACAGGTTCGCCCAAATAAACAGTTTGTTATTCGACTCTTAGTATGCTTCATTCGTCCACGTCATGACCCCGTGACAATGTATCCATCCCTGTCTGCTTTACGTTGAGGCCTTTCGAGGGCTGGAAGCCCAATTTCAGGAAGAGAAGTGCTGCGTCGCAGATGTATGTATGTATGTATGTATGTATGTATGTATGTATGTATGTATGTATGTATGTATGTATGTATGTATGTATGTATGTATGTATGTATGTATGTATGTATGTACCTGCAAGGGCGTGTGCGTAAACAGGCGTTTGGTGTGTAGCGACACAAGGGACCCGAGCTAACGGGGGGGACAGCAGTCTCACCAGAAAAGAATTGGCCACCCTGGTACAGTTTCTGGCCACTACCTCCCACATGCATACGTCAAATAACTCGCGGCCCTCAGTCCCCAGCAGCTGCGAAGCAACTGACCACGGCGGTGGTCAGATCTGCAACGCAGCAGAGGGTGCTGAGGGAGACCGGGCAAAAGGAGACCAGGCAGTAGGAGAATATGGCATCGGTTCTAGAAATGCCAGAGGAGAACTACCAGTAGAATTTGCAGAACGCAATAAATTACGTATTTTCAATGCCTCCTACCGAAAACGAGGAAACCGTAAGTGGACATGGAGGATCCCTAATGGCGAAATTAAGAACTAAATAGGCTTTATAGTGAATGCACACCCAGGCATCGTGCGGGATGTGGAAGTGGTTGGCAAGGTACAATGCAGTGACCACAGATTGGTACGGTATCGAATTCACCTAGACTTGAAGAAGGAATGACAGAAACTGATGCGCAAAAAGCCAATCAATGAGATAGAACTGAGAGGAAAAGTACAGGAATTCAAAGTCTCGCTTCAGAAGAGGTACTCGGCTCTTATTGAGGAAACCAATCTTAGCATAGATACAATGAATGATGATCTGACGAGTATCATTATGGAGTGTTAAGTGGAAATTGGAGGCAGGGTAGTTAGAAAGGACACTGGCAAGCTCGCCCAGGAAACGAATAATCTTATTAAGAAGCGTCAAAGCATGAAAGTCTGAGGTACAACAGACAAAATAGAACGGTCAGAGCTTTCGAAGTAGAATAATAAGCGTAGGGTACGCGATGTAAAAAGGTGTAACATGAACAGAATTGAACACGCTCTGAAAAACGGAGGAAGCATCAAAGCAGTGAAGAGGAAACTTGGGATAGAGAAAAATCGGATGTATGCACTGTGACGTCCCCGCAAACACGTACTGAACCCTGGTCCTTTCAAGACGTTTACGCTCGTTAATTGAACCCACGCATTGAAAAAAAGGAAAAGAGAACCTTCGGTGTAACGAATGGGCATTCCGGAGTGGAGTACCTGGAAGGATTATTTCTACTGTTCTTGCGGTCCCCCCCCCCCCCGCGCAAACACGAGGACCGGGCGGCGCGTTGTTGTCTACAGACAGTGTGACAGTGTATGGTGGCAATAATCCGCGCGCACCCTTCAGATTTGTGGCATGAGGGAGCAGCAGAGCACCTTTTGTTGGTTCGGGGAATGCGACCCTGCCGCAGCGCCTGTGCCCGGTCCGGTCTGACTTTCCGTCAGCCTCCGTGGCTCCAGGACTCATTACTGCGTTCTGCGCGGATGGCCATCCGTGGCGTTGAATGACGAAGAAGGCACGGCTACGGAGAATTTCGCGGGAGACACCGAGCTGCATGGAGACGTCGAGACTCGTTCTAGACATCGGCTCATCAAGTACCAGAAACCGGGGCAATTGGTTCGGCCGAAAGGTTTTCGGCACAACACTGCAAACTCCGGACGTTTGCCATTGCAAACGACGCACTTTGTCGGAAGCATCGGGACCATTGTTCACCCGTAATTAAAATGTCTTGGGACAGCTCGCCCATCTCTCTCTCTGAGGCTTGAGTTTGTACATTGTTACATGCTCGGCTTTGTTTGGCAGGGGGTTTTCTACTCGTGTGGGCTGCGGGAGCGGCCGTCGAAGACGACACACTCCGACTGACAAGAAAATATGCCGCGTCGATAGTGGTGATTGGTTGGGTGCCCCAGTAGGGCGGAGTCGGGTCCTACGAAAAGGGACTACGAGAAGAAGCGAGAAGAGTGAGAGATACGATGCAATGAGCCCGAGATGGTAGAGGGACGGAATGGAAAAGGAAAATAACGGTGCGAAGAGATAGCGATGAGAGGCGATGAGATGATGACTGGGGCAAGGACGGTACGATGAGGAATGAAAGTTAGGGATAGGAGGCGAGTGAATGGAGCGTTACAAAAGAGGACTAAGATGGAAATCACTGAGAGGCACGACAAAGGTGACGATGACGAAGACAATGAAGACGCTGACGAATTGGACAATGACCCCACCAAGAAGCCCTGAGCCCGACTCGAACAGCCAGCTCCGAGGCCCCCGTCAATATGAACATTCTGTGAGACGAACTTCACCTCTCTTAATTAAACGAGCTTTGCCGGAAGGGATGCGGCCTGTTGAGACATTGCGTGGTTTTATTCATGGATAACTTCATCATTTGTGTCGTCGTGTGTTTTCTTTATATATGCATACACTTCAATTGTTGCAGTTACTTTCTTTATGTGCCTGCCCTGTGTCGAACGTCGCGAGTGTCTAAATCAGGTGTTATAATTTTGTGTAGAGGTTGATGTACGCGGGTTGCAGTTAGCAAAAAATAAAATGAATCAGTAAACAGGATCAGATCGTAGCGTCTCTTACTTCCCGGCCCCAGCACGAATCCCTGTCTGTGGAAAGTGATTGAGACAAGTGTCCAAGAGGGAACCGAACAGAAAATGGGTTGAGTGTTCTTCCCTCTCTTTGGTAATCGGTGGGGTAGCAGGGGAAGTCTCAGCGCTAAGGGACAAAGAAGGCAAAATTACTACCGATATGGATAGGATAGTTAAAATGGCACAGGCGTTTTACAGAGATCTGTAGAGTAGCCGGGACAACCACGACCTTAATACTATAAGATCTAGCAGTAACCCAGATGACACCCCACCTGTAATGATAGAAGAAGTCAGAAAAGCCTTGGAAAGCATGCATAGAGGCAAAGCTGCTGGTGAATATCAGGTAACGTCAGATCTGCTGAAAGATGGAGATTGATGGTGTTAGAAAAACTAGCCACCCTGTTTACAAGGTGTCTCCTGATGAGAAGAGTACCAGAGTCTTGGAAGAATGCTACCATCATCTTAAGACATAAAAATGGAGATGACAAGGACCTAAAGAATCACAGGCCGATCTGCTTGCTCACTGTAGTATAGAAGCTATTTAAAGATAATTGCTAACAGAGTTTAAAAAACATAAGAATTCAATCAACCAAAGCAACAAGCAGGATTTCAAACAGGCTACTCAGCAATCTGCCACATTCATACTATCAATCACGTAATAGAAAAATGCTCAGAATATAACCAACCACTATACATAGTCTTCATAGACTATGAGAAGGCGTTTGATTCAGTAGAAATACCAGCAGTCATGCAGACACTGTGGAATCAAGGCGTCGATGAAGCACATATAAACATTCTGGAAGAAATCTACAGGGAATCAGCTGCTACCAGAATGCTTCCTAAATAAAGCAACGGAATACCAATCAAGAAGGGTGTAAGGCCGGGAGACACAATCTCCCCAATGCTATTTACCGCTTGCTTACAGGAGGTTTTTGGAGGCCTAGATTGGGAAGAATTGGAGATAAGAGTTAAAAGACAGTACATTAGTAACCTGTGTTTCGCCGGTGACATTGCATTGCCGAGTAACTCAGGGTAAGAATTGCAACTCATGATTACGGAGTTAGACAAGGAGAGCAAAAAGGTAGCTATTAGAATTAATCTGCAGAAAACGAAAATTATGTACAAGAACCTCAGAAGAGCTTCAGCGCTTCGAGAGATGTAGTAGTGCACCGGAAGTTGCAAACGACTAAGTATACTTAGGACAGGTAATAACCACGAGTCTCAAATAACTAGAAGAATGAGAATAGGGTGGAGAACATTTGACAAGCACTCTTAAATCATGACAGGAATATTGCCACTGTCCCTCAAGAGTAAGGTATATAACAGCGGCATCTTGCCGGTAGTTAGCTACGGAGCAGAAACTTGAAAACTTACAAAGAGGGTTCAGCTCAAATTGAGGACGACGCAGCGAGCAATGGAAAGGAAAATGGTAGGTGTAACCTTGAGTGACAAGAAGAAGGCAGAGTGAATCAGGGAACAAACCGGGGTTAAGTATATCATAGTTAAAATCAAGAAAAGGAAATGGACATGGGCCGGGCATATAGCGCGTAGGCAGGATAACCACTGGTCTTTAAGGGTAACTGACTGGATTCCTAGAGAATGCAAGCGTGTTAGGGGTGACAGAAAGTTAGGTGAGCAGATGAGATTAAGAGGTTTGCTGGTATAAACTGGCTGCAGCAAGAACAGGACCGAGTTAACTGGCGGAACATAGGAGAGGCACTTGTCTTGCAGTGGACCTAGAGGAGCTGATAATGATGATGACTCCTTTGATATGCTGTGATTTTTTGTAATTTTTAGCTGTGAACCAATGATGCTTCTACGCAGTCTATACAAAAACTATATTATAAACAAGCTCTAATATTTTGCCTTTGTTCCGGACTCGAAGAACAACTATGAGCAGTCAGTTGAGCCCACAACGTAGAAGAAAATTTAGCCTACTTTCCCTACGTGGGTGACCTGCAACGCTCCAGAGTGCATTTCGAGAGGCTACAATCAAGTATTGTCATCCATCAATTTCGCTATGTTTTATTTGCTCTCGGGATATATATCGCTATATGAAAAAACAATAGGGTTTGCATTGGCTAAAGGCTGTTCATTATTATTGCGACGTTTTTGTTGTGCTTTTGGACCTACGTTTCTGAGTTACTGAAGTATGTCTTCAGATAAGTGACCATTCTGTAATATTTTCAACTTTACGTAAACATAGAGGCTTCACGCTGCTTTTTTGCATAATGTCTGTACGTTTTACTAACGGCAAAGAGATTCTGCAGCTGCTTTTGCGATCTGTAAGGGCGCTGAACAAAACATTATGACTACTTTTCTTACTTCCGTCAATTACAACAGCCAGAACGTGCAGTCGTATGTAGTACGAAGCAAGCCATAAATTTCTGTACTATAGCACGTGCACTAGCGTGATGCTTTGGGAATATTGTCAACTATTTGTGTGTAGAATGTTAACGAGTGTAGAAACACCACTGATGAGAGAAGTATTTATTGGGGAGCTAGAGATGTTTGTCGGGCTTTACCACCGATGAGTTACACTATCTTCAAGTTCTCATTATTATCAAACAGCAAATAAACTGAGCATTTATTTTACTGCTTTCGCTGTAAAATAGACAACCCTTACTGTTTCGACGAAACGCGCTTATTTCAAGAACGAACTTAAAACTCAAATAAAGCACTTTGTAGATGAAATAAATGACGCCTCACGGGTGCCTTGTCCATAATGTAGACACTCAGCTGCGCCGGGGTCGTATACATACACAGATCACTGCAATATTGCCATGTCATCATTTTATTGTCCCTAATAATGAGGGCATGGGGCAGTAAAGACCCAGTCGTAGCATCAATTACACTTACCTTTCCAGTAGCGGATGGTGCCTGCTTGGGTGCTTCAGAGAACTCAAGTATAATTTGCGTAGACAGTTCACCTGCGCAAACAGTGGTTGACACGCGTCAACCATTGAGCAAAAGCGAGCAACGCCACAAAAGTGCTGTGAACCACCCCTCAGGATTGCGGAAAAAAATATTTAAGTTTTAACGGAAAGCAGGAGTGCGTCTATGTTGGTGTTACAAAATATGAAGAACCAGTGAAATGACGTGTTCACGTGTTGACTTCTCCTGTTAGGTGATGGCCGGTATGTTCCAACGTGACGCCAATGGCTCGCCATTACAACGTGCTAGTTAAAACCATATTTTCTGAATTATTTCTTTTTGACAGAAGTCATGGGGCTGCTACCCATTGCAAAGAACGGGTCGTGTGGCAGTGGCCGTTGGGAAGGAGGTTTGAGTGCCTCTGTAGTTCACGACGCTTGGACCCGCAAACAGTGCAGCTCGTGTTAACAGTTCTCAGTGAGTATGGAGTGCGACAAGTTGCGAACACAGTTTTGTGCAACATCGGGCGCTCCAAATCATCTACCCAAGCAAGCAACATAGTTCCAGCGACACCAAGTCAGAGCGCTTGCGTAAACCACTCCATGCGAGACTTTTTTTTCTTTTTGGCTTATCAGTGGTCAGTACTAATCATGCGTGCGCTACGTCCATGATAACCCGTTAGGCCGAGATCATCTGTTCTACACGAGTTGCAAATATAGAGCGGACCAATATTGCAATACCGTTCGCGTACTTTGTTCGTTTTCAATAATGCCTGTGTATTTCCATTTGTAACATAAAACAATGCTTCCAATGGAAGTTGTCAGCATATTTCGCCACTGTTTTCTTCTACTGAGACTTTTTAGCTCCTATTTTGTGTAATTACCCATACCTTGTTCATTACTAATGCGAAAGCAGTTATACAGACCCTGTCAGTTGGATTTTGCTTACGGTGTCGGCGTCAATGTCGATGTCATCGTCATTCACCGTATATGTTTGCTTATCTATATATATGAAAATGCTAAACGGAAAAAAATAATCCAGACGAAAATTGCAGCATATACATGGAGTGAATGATGGAGGTAGGGGCGAAGCATTCGTCCGTCTAGTCGTTCTTGCTTCCGTCCGTCCATGCGTTCATCTGTGTGACCGTCCATGCGTCCATCCGCCCGTCCGTTTGTGCGTCTGTTCATGCGTCAGCCCTGCGTTCGTCCAAGCATCCGCCCCTGCGTCCGTTCATGCGTCCATCCATGCATGTGTCTCTATTTCCGTTCGTCCATCTATTCAACACTCATGTACCACAATCCCGCATCTTTTCTTCATATATTCGGATGAATGGATGGATGGACGGATAAATGTATACGGCTGTACCCTTTAGATCGGGCGGTGGCTAGCACCACCAAGTCGTAATACTTAATGCACAAAAACTAGATTTATTTTTTTCCCTTAAATAGTGAGGTAAAGGATTCGTACTTTGCAGTGAAGGGTTTGTTTTTACTCGTGTCTTGACTTTAGCCACCAATCAGATAACCTCCTTCTAGTTAATTCTACCCACTTGAAGTCTATTTTGCCCTCGCTGTCCCTAAATCCCAATGCTTTGAAAAACTCTGTGCAATCATCCTGAACTATAGGGTGAAGCCCTTTACAGAACATTATCAAGTGTTCCACAGTTTCTTCTTCCTCTCCACACGCACTCCATACCATGTACACCCCTTCGTATTTGGCCCGATATGTCTTGGTTCGCAATACTCCCGACCTAGCCTCAAACAGTAGATAACTACCCCGACTATTAATATAGATCCTTTCCTTGGCGATTTCCTGCTTAAAAGTTCGATAGATCTCTAGTGCGGACTTCTTAATCATGCAAATTCTCCACATATCGGTTTTGGCTCCCTTCACCTTCTTAACCGACATTTTTTTATTTGGTTTGGCTCCCTGCTGTTTTCCAAGTATTTACCAGTCAATTTTCTGGTGCGCTTCCGCCATATTGTATCGACATTCTTTGTGTACAAGTAGCTGAATACCTTCCTAGCCCAACGCTCCTCCCCCATTTTTCTCAATCTCTTCTCAAATTTTATCTTGCTGCTACCTTCCGTGCCCTCAAATGAAGTCCATCCCATATCACTTTGTAATCCCTGATTTGGTGTATTCCCGTGAGCTCCTAAGGCAAGCCTACCTATTCCACGTTGCCTAATGTCTAATCTTGTTTGAACTTCTGATCTCATGCACCAGACCGCATTGCCGAACGTCAGACCAGGAACCATGACCCCTTTCCATATTCTTGTCACAACATCATACCTATTGTAATTCCACAGTGCCCTGTTTTTCATTACCACTGCATTCCTGTTACCTTTAGTCGACACGCATATTTCGTGTTCCCTTAGGTACTCGGCCCCACTGCTTATCCATGCGCCCAGATATTTGTATTGATCTGTTATCTCTAGCGTCACCTCCTGTATTCTAAGCTCACTACCTTCATTCTCATTAAAAATTATGACTGCTGATTTTTCTTTACTGAATCTGAAATCTAACCTATCTCCCTCATCACCGCAGATGTCCACCAATCTCTGCAAATCTTCCTTGTTGTCGACCATTAGCACTATATTATCTGCGTACATCAATGCTGGTAGTCCCTGTTCAATGAGTTTTCCTTGTTTGACAAAAGAGAGGTTGAAGCCCAGCCCACTTCCCTCTAATTTGGCCTTCAATCCTTGTAGGTACATCATGAATAATAAGGGTGGCACCACTGCGTAAGCCCCCGTTTTACCTATGCAGGCTTGGATACCTGTTTTTCCCACTTTATAACTACCTTGTTACCTTTACAGATATCTTTTAAAAGGTTAGTGACTACATCAACCACGCCTAGTGTGTCCAGTATTCCCCACAATTCCTCTTGAACCACGCTATCGTACGCTTCCTTGATATCCAAAAATGCTAGCCACAGGGGCCTGTGTTTCTTTTCTGCTATTTCGATGCACTGCGTCAGTGAGAACAGATTGTCTTCCAACCTCCCGTGTTTCCGAAACCCATTCTGCAGTTCCCAGCACCCCCTCATCCTCTATCTATGCCTGCCGTCTTTCCTTCATAATCTGCATCGCCAGCCTGTAGACCACCGATGTCACTGTGACAGTACCGTAGTTGTTTATGTCAGCTTTGTCCCCCTTTCCTTTATCGATCATGCTCATCCTGCTAAGTTTCCATCCATCGGGAACTTCTCCATCGATTATTATTTTGCTCACTGCCTCTCTGAAAGCCTGCTTAGACTTCGGACCTAACGTCTTTATCAGTTGAATTGGAATGCCATCTGGGCCTGTTGATGTACTACTAGGAACCCTTTTCTCAGCCCTTTCCCACACATGTTGTGAAAATGAAGCCATTGTGCCACTTGATTGAACCTTGTCTATTGTGGTGCATAAAGCACTTCTTTGTTGGAATTTTTCTGTCACCCTTGTTCTTATATATTCAATAGCTTCGTCCGCTTCTAGCCTAGCACCTTGAGCTTTAGTTATAAACCTCTGCTCTGAAACCTCTGCTCTGAAAGAAATTGGGAAAAATTTCCCATTTTCTTTCAACATAATCGGTCGGTTCACCCCGCTGCTTAGCATGTCTGTGTTCCCTAGAAGCTTCCTGACGTTTTGCTATGGCTCTCTTAACTTCCTCATCCCACTAACTTTCGGGTTTGTGTCTTCTTTTCCGGGGTGACTTGTCACGGGGCTTAGCAAGCTCTAGCTCAAACAATCTAATTTGATTTGTGTATGTCCACACTGTTTTTTTTGTCTTCAGTGACTACTTTCTCCCTTTGTTTAGTGGCTATTTCAATTTGCCTTTCTGAATAAAAATTTTCCTCTAGTTGCTCATCTTGTCTGCTTCCCACTTTCACTGTTCTACCAAAACTTAGCTTGATACGTTTGTGGTCACTACCCAGACTTCTGGAGCCACCTTCATCTATGTGCATTCCCCTGAGCTTATCATACATCCTATGTGACATCAGTGCGTAATCTATCGTCGACTGCAGCCTCTCTACCTCCCATGTTGTTTGCCCTTCACACTTCTCGGTACTGTTGCAAATGAACAAATCAAGCCTTTCACACATATCCATGATCATTTTGCCTGTCGGGTCGGTATACCCATCTATATCTTCTATGTGTGCATACATATCTCCTAGTATAATTATCTCGCACTCTCTTCCTAACTTCTGAATGTCCTTTTGATATACTGTCTACCATCGCCTGGTTTTCCTCTCTGGCCTTTTCTCCCGTCCACAAGTACACGAAACCAAGGAATGTCATTTTTCCTGCCAGTTTTACTTTTAGCCATAAATGTTCCTTGTACTCCTGATTGACCCTTTGCCAGTCTGTACTTTTATGAATGAATAGCCCAATACAACCCCCCTTTTTGATGGCTTCTGTTCTATCACAATATTCCCACGCGTAGTCTGCATTGTTCGGAGGTTGTTCCATGTCCCTGAGATGTGTTTCTACAAAACTATATACCATCTGCCTCTCCTCGTTTAGATGTTCTTCAATCTCTTGCCACTTCAGCCTGTTCCTACCACCCTGCATGTTAATATATGCTATGTCTGACTTGGCTTGGCACACGTGGCTACGTCTATTTCTGCCCCAGACTCTACCTATCTTAAATACTGGTGCCACTTTGGAATCGTATCTGTCCATACCACTTGTCAAAGAGTCTCCCTGGTTGTTTTCCTCGTTACTAGCTATCTTGCACCCCGAAGGGCCCCCTTGCCCTCCAGAAAAGCTACTGCGCGTCCTGCAAATCGCCTACCCACCTCATAACCTAGCCGCCCATCGAAGTGAATTCTGTCTCGTTGAAAACTACCCCACCTATGCACCTCTCTGTTTATTTTCACCACCTCAAAGCCTTTCTCTCGACTTATCCGCCATATCTCATGGTTTGCGTTGACAACCGTTCTTCGCAGGTTGCTATCACGCACCAGTACCTCAGGTATTGTGCATATCGCTACCTGTACCTGAGAAGAAGTGGCGTGCATGTCATCGACGCCTTTCACCAGCGTAGATGCTAGTCCTGCTGTATCTTCATTTAAGACATCGTTTAAACTGCCTGAAATTATCACGAGGTTTCGTCTATCAGCTGTAGTTTTGAGTTTTGTGCTCGCTTGCCTCATGACTGCTTCCAGCTTGCGTCCTGGGAACGCCCCTACTCAACCCTCTTGTCACCACTTACCCTCTCTTTGATGGCTTCTGTGCATCGATTCAAACTCGAGTCTCTGGCGATTATCACATGCTGTGACTTTCCAGTTGGAGCATCCTGCACCTGGGGGTTACTTGTACCTGTGACGCCGGCTGCTTTGTCCCCTCCCAGTCCCACCACTACTTCCCTGAAGCTGGGCCTTGCGAAAATTGAACCGGCTGAACCTGTTTTTTCCAAACTTGCCAGCTCTTTCTTCTCCTTCCTTCTGGTAGCCGGTTCCCTACTGTTCTGTTCGTAGGCTGCTCCTCTGTTCACCTCGCCTAGTGCTTCCTCGGCGAACTTCAGCCTGTCTCCCAATGCCCTCGTCTTCCTTTGCTCTGTTGCTAACGCATCTTCAAGCTCGGTGATTCTCATTAGTAGGTCACTCTGGGTAACCATCATTTTCTCCATTTTTTTCTTGACCTCACATTGCCTACACTTAGCGTCAGTCTCTTCTCCTTCCGCTTCTACACTTGGGTCTATTTTCAAACCAACCCCACATCCTGAACACTTCACAGTCTTTTTAACCATGTCTTTCCGACACCAATTGTCCCTATGACTTCTCTCACTCGATAATTACAAAACTCGAGCCCTTCCCTACGAAAAAGAGAAAGTCTAAGCTCTACTACAAAATTTTGTGTGTTCTATGTACATGCACCTCCCCCACTGGGTGGCAAAAGAAAAACAAAAACAGCAAAAAACTAAACAAGTCAAACACACATACATGCTTGTTACACGCCACAACGGCTACGAGGAACGAACGGGTGCCGCTATAAGAAGCTTCGCTCTATAACTCCAGCATGCAGAATCGGAAGTTTGAGGGCTTAGCCACTGAGTCATCAAAGGGCTCCTCCTTCAACGTTGAAGCGGCTAGCTATTTATCTCTACCACTTACCGCTGGCTATATCCATCTCGGTGGAAATATCGTGTTTTCAGGATTACCAGTGAGAAGGTGGGTAGAGAGAATCGTACGCCTTGGGGTTTCACCAAAATGATTCTGTTCTGTAGTTTCCGGGCCCATAAAGCTCCCTGCACTCGTTGCACATTCTCCATTTGGGAAAATGACCCACTTTTTAGACACAATGAAGTAACAACCGAGACGGTTTTTTGCGTTCATCTGTACCTGTCACTACGTTTCGTGCATCATTTGTGCGTGAATTACGCGGGGCATGTTTTCATCTGCTTGCCATTCTTCGCGTGTCCTTCGAATTCGTTGCTATCGCGTTGATTGCTGTGCCTTTATGGCAACGCCGTGACTTCTTTATTTACTTGCTTATAGTGTTTGACACAGCACCAAGTATCCTTGTTTGCTATTTGAGTTGATCCCGCCTTCTGGACATCGCTCGTGCACTTAGCACTTGTAATGCTTATTTGAAGAAATTGAACTAATTTCTGCAGCTACATAGGGGACATGGCACAGTGTCAAGAGAACTGAGCATTAAGGTAGATTGCAGAAGAAGAGAAAAAGAAAAAACCAGGATCTCGTCCATTCATATAGAAGGCCAAGAAGCTGTGTCCACTGACAAAGGTTGACCGGCCTACTAAAGTTACAAATGCTCCACTTTGGGGGCGTCTCCAGCCAAAGCGTGAAGTAGAATCCTACAGCAATGTATGGATATACTGCTATTCATTAAGGTGCCCTGAAAAATGTTGAATCACTTTTTGTGTTTTGATATTGAATGTCACGGCGATAGGCAAAGCATTTTTTGCAAGAAAATGCTCCGATATAAACCAGGGATAATGTCGATTCTGCTATGATAGCGTACCCAGCAGTAGTTCAGCGGAAGGAGTAGGGGCTTAACCATACCTAATGCATGCTTGTGCGTGAGTTTTTATGGGCGCAAGCGTACATACTTATGCAAAATATAAACACAATCAAGACGTTGTACCCCCCCTCACAAACTTCTTACACTAGTTACGCCATTGGCTGCTCAAGTCTTTGTCGGTTTGTGATGTGCTTGGGACATTCGATCAGTGTATCTGACACCCATCTTCGCAGTAGTGGCTGCACGAAGGATTTGACACCACGAACGCTGAACTATGAATCTTTTATAGATTTTTTTGTGGTTTGGCTGTTCTTATCTTCTCCATTTCCGGGACATGCCTATTCTTTGCATGGAAACAAATAATATTTGCAAAATATGATGCGAAGTTGCTTATCAGTAACGAATATATAGATAGCTCTGGTGCGGTGCCTGAAATTGTTTGCCATGGATGGGTCGACAGTAAAGAAAAGGTATGGAGATCATTTTGCGTGCGTATTTTCTTATCACAGCATTCTGGGTGAGAAGTTCAAGCAGTAAAAACTTGAAAAGCATTGAGAAACACTCACTTAATCCTGTTGTCAACTCAAGGTAACGCAGGATGGCATTATGTACGAGTGCTGTTGCCTTTTATATGTACAGCATAACTGCACAATAGACCACTTGGGTTTACTAGTTCACCAATAGTTCTGTCAAAGCTTATAGAGGAAGTGAACCGCTTTGTAAAATTGTGACCATTGAAACGCAAACACAAAATTACAAATTTGCTGAGGTTTCTTAATTTACCTCACGAGAACACTAACATCGGCCACTTAAGTGGATACCAATAATAGTTTTAGGTATCGTAATTTCTGTGGCAACCATAGCACAATTCTTGCCAGTTTATCTTACAGCTATTTACACTTCTTCCATTTCCATCAAACTCAATAGTGTTATGTAATACTCGATCACAAAATTAGGCGTCCATTACACCTTGGCACTTTGCAGCTCGAACCCGACAATTTCGTGGCATTAAGGAACAACGCGAGTAGACTCCTCAATCGAGCATTCTGAAGAGAAGATAAAAGTGAATGAAATGTGCCTAACATTGGCAGGGTGCACGGCGAAGGGCGTATACAACCCTCTCTAACACGCCATAATTTCATAGCTATAGAGCAGATATGAAATACAGCCGTGGTAACATCTTACTTGAAGGTGTTTGAGTTGCCGGTCATAATAATAAAGCTTTCGGACCACTTGCGCCCGGAGTTTATCACAATTTTTTAACACGCGCGTAATTATATGCTCTACCACTTCACAAGTAACATTCGTAGAAACGGCAGCGTTATGCTTAAGAATAGTTGCATATTACACCTTGGTACTATAGTTATTTGGTCGTCAAAACAAAGAGAAACATCCAAATAAACTAATAATAAAAATTTACCCATCAGCTTGTCTGTCTTATCCTGTTGCATGCAACCAGAAAATTCCACAAAGCGCGAAAGACCACCATCAATGAACAGCATGCGCAACCAGTTTTGCAAACTTGTGCTCCAATCTGTGAACATACGACATTAGGATTGGTTGGGTCTTGCATGAAGTATAGCATACAATACATTCGCTATGACGAAAAGCAGTCATGCAGGTTTTTTTTCTTTTTCACCTCTAACCGTTTTCGTGAACACGACTCCTTAGAATCATTTCTGTGCGCTATTGTGAGGAGAAAGACGTATACGAACGGGCCGCTGCGGTGGTGTTTTATGGTAAATGTGAACGCATACCTCTTTAACAAAAAAAGTCGCAGATCCATGAAATATAGTTATGACGAATGCTCAAAATATCATAGAAGACTTCATGCTATTGTGTTTATTACTTGACTTATGTGTCTAGGGTGGCCTGTTCCTGCCCAGATTCATGGGTATGTCGGTTAATACTGTATTGTACATGGCAAGTGCATACTTGTACTGGCTATTTCCGGAGCCCTCCACTACGGCGTCTCTCATAATCAAATGGTGGTTTTGGGACGTTGAACCCTACTTATCAATCAACTTGTACTGGCTGCCTGTTGGTATAATAGATTTATGGACTTCATTTGATTTCAAACCAATGTTGTGTCCCGAGCAGTACAGCTTTGCCTCCTTTTACTTTTATCTGTCCTTCGGCTTATTCAGGAGTTCTTTGCAGGGTGAGGTCATTTTGGCAGTCTGGGCTGCCAACTTGTGCAAAGTTTTGACACATATTCGATACATGGCATCGCACACAGCTTCATTTTAGCTTCATACCACTCTTCATTGTTGCAGCGATTATTCAAACCAATACTTTATAACCAGCGTATCACAGACGTAATGATATAAAATCGGTCCAAATCGGAGATCAAATTACGGCGTCGCTTCGCAGCTCTAGTGGCACCACGGGACCGGCCCCGTGGCATCACCGAGTAAATACGTGTCACCGACTATTCAGAGCATTTTAACACAGCTTCCAGCTTCTCGAGAGCCAATCGACTATTCGTTTCGGTATTGAGCATTTGTGGCCATTTCGCCGAGGGCTTAGTTTCTGCGACCTGATTGAGCATTATCCGTCAGACGTTGCCGGCAAAGAAATTATAGAAATAAAGAAGGAAAAAATATGGTGGGTCAAGGAGGCACAGAGAACAGGTGCGCGGTGCTAAATCGAAATAATTGCACCAGGCTCTATACACGCCGGTTGCAGCGTTTTATGGGCAATACTTATCGTAGCTGGTGCAACGTCCGTAGGCTCAGTGTTCGATACAGCCGTTCATACACAATCTGCAGTTGCTGAACCTAACCCGCACGTGCCGAATGGGTGGACATGCAGGAAAAAAATAGGCGCTTGAAAAATAATTGCGTTAATTAAAGAACAGAAATTCAGCTCCCAAATGAGGTTTGTTAGTCACTGCCTAAAGGGCAAAGGTAGCCCACGAACCTTTCGACAAGCGGACTTTTTGGTAAGAGGCTGTTCTGAATAAGACAAAGTTCTTGTTCAAGACGAAGGCTCCAGCAACATTCTTGTTCTGGTTCAGTTATTGTAGGTGACGCATACTCACTGTGCGGAATGAGTGAAGAATTTTGTGGTTTTATACAATATAGTGCAGCTTTAGAATAATTGAGGTTATATAGTAGAAAGATTACAAATTGCCGAGAAAAGTGTGGCGATTGATCTAACGTATATTATTTTCCGAAATTCCCTACCAGTGTTTCTCATCAGTTCAGTTCTTTGATAAGCCGAGGGTCCACGATAGGGTAATACATTTTGGTTATCTTCTCAAGTTACAAGTTGTCCCTAAGGACGTCATGATTGAAACAAGTACTATCGTACACATGAAAAGTGGATGCCGAATTCGAGCTATATGAGTAGTCCCGTTTCGTACGTGAAGCCTATTTGTAAAAACTTTTTAGTTCCAAGTGATTGCCTTGTGCTCTTGTATCGTTTTTCAGCTTGACAGCTTGGTGTGTTGTTTTCAGATGTGAAGCATCTTAGGGTCGAACTCAAAGCGGTGTGTAGCCTGACCACCCTTGCAGCGCATGTGCGCCCCTGTCACTCCGGCTCCTCTCCTACGCTTTCCCTCTCTCTCTTCCGAGTCACCGGGGAAGGCAACAACTCACCCCCTCAACGGTACCGGGTCCACATCTCCACTGCACACGTGCATCCCCCTGTTCCTGTTCTACGCTTCCCCTCCTACGCGCCCCGCAGATACGCTTTCCGTTTCTGTGAGACGGACAGCGTCGGCGTTGTTCATAGCCTTTGATCACCTACCCTTCTCGTGTGTTGTGCACCATGACGTGCTGCTTGGCATCACGTCATGGTTCCCTTGAACAAGAAATTGCGTAATTTTTTAAGCGAAAATGTTTTATGCCAGAGTCTACAACGGCTGCCCTGACGTACTTCTGTCCCGGAAGTGGTGTTGTAAATGTGAGAAATAAAAGATTTCAAGGGAAAGAATTCAAGGCAAGCATATGTAGCGCAGAAATGAACCAGTAACTTCTGGATTCTCAACACGCGGCAGTAACTACTACGCCACGAAGCGTACGTTTTCTGAGTGCTACTGGCTAACCATTTATATACACCATACGCCCTTTGGCACTCCTCAGAGCTTCGAAACCTCAGCTCGATCATTATCGTTACCAGTGGCGAGATGGCCCGATGGGCTCACATGTGGCGCTCTCTAAAGGTCATCGCCACCGCCAAGCGCCCGCCTCTACGAAGCATGGATCTAAGACAGCAAAACGAAGCCATGAATCAGGCTCTTTAATTTCACGTTTGTTGTGCATTATTGTAACATATGCAGGAAACCTAGTTATTGGTATCGACAGGGTTATGAACCAGAATGATTCATTATTGTCATGGTTTCATGACATCAACGAAGGGAGCATACTGTGGTGCGAAGAGCAAGCTGTTTATTCAGTCTAACCTCTGGCCAGTGAACGAAATTCAGGTTGATGCGATGCACACCGGCAGTGCGGTGCCGTCCAATATTCTGGCGTTATCGCTGGTGGTCATGAAAGTTACAGAATATTTTATAATATTCTCGTTGAATGCATATACTTAAGAAGATGATCTTCTACAGTTCCAAAGCTTCTCTAACATTGTAGGTGCAGTTTGCGGTGACTTATACACCGAGTGTAACGGGGCGTTACCAAAACAAATGTGTCCTTACTCCCTCTGAAAGAGGCATCGTCCCGATGCTTAACCATATGATAGGAGTACAATAAATATTATAGTAAAATAAAAAGTAAGTACAAGCAATATGCACAGCAAATCAATTAGAATAAGTTCTTTGGGTCTGCGCACAAAATGGCTTGAGCCACGTGACATGGACGACTGAAGGTCAGTAATTGTGCTGTTGATAGTTCGTAATGCCTTCGGGAACAACCTCGGAGTTGAGGTGGTCGAGATGTCAAACTAACCTGTATGGTCCGAAGTGTGGTCACAGAATTTTTTTTATTCATTGAGTCCACGTCGGCGTATTGGCGTCCACCCTTAAGCGCGGTTGCCGGGCTCGTAATTCACAAAGCTTCGTCGAAGATTGTAACGACGGCTGTCTCTCGTCTGCTTAATTTTTATGAGCAGGAGGGCGAGTTGACGAGCTTCTTCAGCGTGCTGCAGGTCGACGGTCACGTCGCCGTTCTCTTCGTGAGCGACGTTTGGCAGCAAAGCGCCAGGCATCGTTTCCGGGTCTCCTTCGTTACCAGCTTGTATGGAGGCATCTATGTCGTCTCTCACAGCATTTTTTTATGCGAAGGTCACGTATCGAAGGATGGCGTCCCACGTTTTGTGTTCGGCGTCGACGTACATGGCTAGCATGTCGGCGATGTTCTTGTTTAGCCGCTCGGTGAAGCCATTGGTCCTTGGGCGGTACGCTGTCGTCTGGTGGTGACTTGTCTGGTTGTATGCCAAGATCACTTTATTTAGGTCACCAGTAAATGCCGTAAATCTATCGGTGATGAGGACCTCTGGGGCACCATGATGCAGGGCGATGTTGTCGACGAAAAACTTTGTTACCTCGGCAGCACTGCTTTGGGCAGTGCCCCAGTCTCAGCGTGGCGAGTGAGGTAGTCATTAGCTACGACGATTCATTTGTTTCCAGAAGTCGATGTCGGGAATGGCTCTAGTAGGTCCATGCCGATTTGCTAGAATGGCCGGCGAGGTGGCTTGATAGGCTGTAAAGTTCAGCTGGCCTAGTTAGCAGTGTATTCTGTCGCTGGCAGTCTCAGCAGGTATTCACGTGATAGATTACGTTGGCATGGAGGCGGGGTCAGTAGTAATTTTTCAGTATTTGCGCTAACGCGCAGTAACATTCAAGGCATCAAGCCATCGGGTCATCATGCAGAGCATCCAAAGCATTCTACACATAACACTGATGGTACCACGATAAGGTAGTTAGCCTGATGAGGTGAGAAGTCTATTTCGACGAAAATGCTGTGCCAATTAAGGAACGATGCCAGTCCTCCCTTGAATACATTTGGAACAGCGGCAGCTTTATCCTAGAGGTATTTTATGAGGTCCTTAATTTCAGGGTCGGCTCGCTGTCGTTCGGCGAAGTCATCGACGCTTAAGGTTCCCAGAAAGTAGTCATTGTCGTTGTCATTCTGCGGTGTTGGGCCAACGGGGGCACGAGGCAGGCAGTCGGCGTGAGGGTGCTTTCGTCCGGACGTGTGCACGACGATATCGCCAAACTCTTAAAGTCTTGGACTCCATCGTGCAAAAATACCTGAAGGGTCCTTCAAGTTAGCTAGCCAGCACAAAACATGGTGATCGCTCACAACTTTTAAGGACCTCCTATGGAGGTAAGAGCGCAACTATGACGCAGCTCAGGCGATAGCAAAGCACTCTCTTGTCATAGAATTGTAGTCTTCTGCCTTAAATACCGACCGGCTAGAAAAACTAATAACCCTTTTTCTCTGTTATTCTTCTGCAACAGAACAGCTCCGAGACGTACGCTGCTTGTGTCGGCGTGGACTTTCGTATCAACGTCTTCGTCAAAATGCTCAAGTATCAAGGGGTCTGCAAGTGTTATTTGAGTTTCTGAAACGCGTTAATATGCGCTGTTACCCACCTAAAATCAACGTCTGTCTTCCATAGCTGCGTTAGTGGCTCGAAAATCGGCGAAAGGTGTTTGACAAAGCGTCTGTGAAAGGTGCACAAGCCGAGAAATAGGCGCAAGGCCTTCTTGTCGGTGGGTGGTGGCAACGCGGCGATGATAGCTGTTTTTGCAGGTCTGGGCGCACTGCAGTCTTGCTGACCACGTTATCCAAAAGCAGCAGCTCCTTTTACGCGAAGCGGCATTTTCCTGGCTTCAGGGTGAGTCCGGACCTCCTGGTTTGCTTAAAGTACAGATTAAAGCCCATTGAGATGTTCGTCCAAACTTGAGGAAAACACCACGAATATGCCAAGTAAACGGGGCAAGTGCGCCACTTCAAGCCAGGCAGGACTTTATCCATGAGCCATTCAAAAGTCGGAGATGCTCAGAAAAAACCAAAGGGTATCACCTTGAACTTGGACAGGCCGTTCGGTGTTATGAAGGCTGATTTTTCTCTGTCTCTTTTGTAGACTTCGATTTAACAATAGCCGGTGTTGAGGTGCATTGAAGAAAAATACATCGCGTTGTGGAGTCAATCATCTATCAGTGGGAGCTGGTACACGTCTTTTTAGTAAGTGTGCTCAGGCGGGGATAGTCTACGCAGACGCGTAGAATTTCATGTTTCTTCTTCACAAACACTACCGGTGATGCCCATGCACTCTTTCAAGGTTGGAGGATGTCATCGCGTAGCTTTTCATCAAGTTGTTTCTTTAGAGCCTCCCGTTCTCGCGGCGAAACTCTGTACAAGCTCTGACATAGTTGCCAGACACTTTTTTGGTACGATTTGACATGTTGCGACAGGGTTTTCTCAAATTGTTAATGACGACGAGAAGCAGTCCTTGTATTTGAGGAACAGGTTTCTGGGCTGTTATTGTGTATGCGTCGAAAGGCTCATAATAACGTCGAAAGCTAGTTGATGGGCTTGAGTCTTCAGAGTCGATATGGCAGAATGAGTACGACGAAGCTTGCAGGATAAATCTGACGGTTAATGGCTTCTCACTCTTGCTGTGCAGATTCCTGCTAGTGTAACTAGGTGACATCCGGCTGCATGAGTTTCGGGGCCTTCCCAAGCGGTTCTTTGTTAAACTTCGCGGCGAATGAAGGCAAATCAAATAAAAGTACTTCGAAAGTACCACTGATGACGGAATAAATGGCTCCGGTGTTGATGAGAGCTGTGATGCTGTGGCCGTCGATGAGAACGTTAGGCCACTAGTTCGTCATTTCTCGTTGCAGCTATAGGTTCTGGCGTCGGATGTCAGCTACAACAATTTGTACGTCTGCTTCGACGTTACGCCAAGAGGTTTTCTCGCCACGAAGTTTCAACGTTCGGACTACGGCTACGCTGTGGTGGATTCTTGAGCTTTTGTCACGTAGTCGTCGTCGGCAACGGAAGATCTTTCACGGTTCATCCTACAGCAACCACACCTTCATCGGTTGCTCGGTTTCTTTCCGGAGTTTTCCAAGTACGGGCTAGGGGTCTGGGCCCGGGTTAGGTTAGAATACGGGCGGCAGTAAGATGACATGTAGCAGCTGGGTGACGGCGAAAGGGAAGATCCTCGGTGTGGCCATTGTGTTACTTTAACGTAGTTTTTCGGGTTATTTCACCTCGCTGTGGACGCGGCTCATCTATAGTCAAACCTCGCAGACCCGTGCGGCAGTACTGCCAGCGACGGTAGATTTGGCTAGCTTCTCTGCAGTGGTGCCTTAGAGGTTGGTGGTCGAGGGCACGCTACGTGTCAGTTTTCCTCGTAGCTTTGCACTGGCCGGCGAGTGGATAGTATGGCATCGACGGTGGCTTTGGCTGGTGGCGCAACTGCAACGATGCAGCCTTTGACGTAGGCGTGAAGGGGGAACGTAGCGTCAGGCTGCAGTAGTGTAGCCCATCAAGTGCGGCTGAGGCTGCTGTGCTTCGAAAGCCGCAAGCGATTGCCGAACTTCTTTGCGTACAATATCGACAATTGAATACACCTAGGACAGTGACGAAGCCACCAGATTCCGTAGCTTCTCCCGCGCCATCTATTCGATTGTTTCATGTATGTAGTCGAAGCTGAGGGTGTGAACAACTGCGCTGTCCTGCATCAACCGGTGATCGATCTGGTGGGTACGCATTTCAGCGTATTCTCAATTGTCGTAGCTTCTGAGAGAAACTCTCGAAGTGTTTTGGGTGAGTTCTGTACAAGTCCCGCAAAGAACTCTTGCTTGACTGCTCGAATCTGGAACTGGAGCTTTTCTCCTCAGCCACGGCGGAGTCAGAATTACGAAATAGGCGGGCCATTTCTTCAACAAAGATGGTCATGTTTTTGTTAGGAAGTTGTACCCGCGTCTTCAACAAGGTGTCTGCCCTTTTCCTTCAAGCAATGCTCCTGAACGTGTCCATAAATGTGCCTCGAAAAAGGTATCAAATTTGAAGCCCCGATTGTCAAACCAGGTTCTTGCCGCGTCTTTCAGGAGGTAGTTCTATTCCATGTCCCAGTGGTTGAGGGTGGCTACTCGGTCGTTGGTTTCCCACAAATAATTCTGGTCTTCGAACGGCGATCAGCGGAAGGTTGGTGGCTCTATCGGCTGCTGCATCACTACCGCTGCAGGAGACGCCACGGCTGTTTTTGTGCCTCTTGTCGGCGCCGTGGGTTTTATCTTGTCCGGTAGCGGTCACTGTTGGAGGGCTGGTTCTTTTTGTCAGCGGCTGGCTCAACTGCCGATAGTGATGTCGCTATCTTCTCCACAACGTGGGCTGGGTTAATGGCTTGACGACGGCGTCCCATACATGAAATTAGCAGCCCCTTCACCACATGTCATGGGGTCGTGACGTGACGTATAGAGCAGACTGTAGTTGGTAGATCAAAGTGTTTATTTGGCCTAACTTGTGGCCAGTCGAGGAGAAGTCAGATTACAGCGGTACGATCTGGCACTGAGAGCGTCGTCCGTCAATTAATTGACAAGCGGCGAAGCGCGTCGACAGTTATACATGTGCCATCGCATATTCCAGCGTTATCGCTTGCGGCCACGTAAGTTCTAGAATAATCTGTAATGTACACGTTGCGCACGTGATATAAAAAAGAACGTTCTTTTACAGTCCCGAAACTTCTCAAACAATATAGGCATGGTTTGCGCTGAAAGTTACTTAACAGGGCGATAGGAAAACTTGTGGAAGAAATGTGGCCATTTGTTTTCTGTTAATTGTTCATGGTGCAGTGGGTGCGCAAAAAACTGAATCTACAGTAATTTTTTATCCTATATAGGATTTAAAAACACCTTGTACATTTTTATTACAGTGTCTACGTTTCTTCAAAGTGAGCAGATGAGATGCTGTCTTTATGACGTCAGCAGTATACATACCCGTTCAGGCTACCCTATTTTCGCGTATTACTGATTCCCACCACTTAAGCATACCGTTGTCCATGTTATCAATATCGAAGTGACATTTATGTTTCATGCTAAAAACACAAAATAAGAATTTGTTTGGTGTCTATTCGAAGGGGCTGACTGTAGACAAAACAATAGAAGTGAAAATAAAGCGGGATAGAAATTAAAAAAAGAGCCTGCGGAAAAAAACAGTGAAAAAACTAGGCCAAAGTTGCCTGTTAACCATAAGTACGAGCTACGCGCGCACCTACGCACGCATAAATATAGAAATATTCATCGATATATATCCCTGAAAAATTCGACTACGATAATGCAACTTTATAACTACGTGATACATGACTCAGCCAATAATTTAATGTTATATTCAATTGTTTGATCATTCGCACTTTTCCGCAACATTTCCACTGATGCTACAATTGAAAGAAGGAGGAATATGCGCGCGACGTACAAAACAGAACCTGCTAATCAATTTTCTGATAAATCCTAACCTCTTCAAATTTTTCAGCCTCTGTAACTGTCCATGGACGTACGAAGAGACAAACTTTCGAGCCGGCATAGAAGTTTCAATGAACACGATAGATAACCACAAAAAGGATAGTCCACACTTTTTTTCTTTTGCCGGCGGCTCGCGAGCCGAGCCAATCTATCTGGCACGCATCGGCTACCAGTAGAGGATATAAATTCTGGTGAGTAGCAGCCGCAGAAGGCGTCCCGTACATGCACGTCCCAAAATCCAGATCAATATGTCCACACTCTCGCCCAAACCTAGTGAGAACAAATATATGGATAGACAGATATGTATAAAATGGGTGAATTGTAGACTCTTGAAGCAGTCACGTAAATGTGAAATGAAAGGAAGAACCGCAGCATAAGGAAAACAATGACAAAGCCGAATATTATGTGCGAGAAGGCATCATCGTGATGGAAGTGTATGCGTGCGCTGATCGATTCAATCGGACGTCCTGATGAATGCGTCTGCCGTGACGTCTCCATTGACAGCAACGACCTCTTGGGGAAGGAAAGGGTGATAAAGGAGGAGATGTGGGTTATTCCACTCGGAAGGTATATTGCAACGCTGAGTGAGTGGTGGCGCCACCACGCACGTGCAGGCACCATGTTTTATTGGTAATTCTTTTGTTGCGTTTCTACAGTGTATTGGGTCTATCTATCTATCTATCTATCTATCTTTCTATCTGTAGCGAGAGAGGAAGATGGGACGGCGGCCAACGTGGTCGTGTCGTTCTCTCGCCATTTTATTCTACGCCTGAAGCTGAGCCGCGTGGCTTTCTACGTCCGACACACCAAGTGTGCTAGCTTGTTCTAATCCTCGCGCAGCTCGAGCTAGCATCAGCTGCGCGAGAGGCGCGGCGCGGTGATTGAGAATTGATGATGGTGATGGTGGCACTACAGGGGTCCCCCCCTAGCGTTTTGCGCGATTTGAAGGCATATGAAAAAAAAAGAAAGAGAGCGACAAATGCTATATACATGAACGACAATTCATAAAGTGTTAGTTTCTCAAGTCCAGGTTGGCTACGTGTATGGGCCATCGGTAAGCAGTGTGTCTCCGGTGGGCGACTCTGGGAGAAGCGCAAGCAACGAAGAAGGAAGTGCCGGGTCGCTGTGGTCGCCGACAAGCGGGTCTCACGATGACCTGGTCGGACAGGCCGAGAGTGGATCGTGTGTCGCGAGGTCATGCTGCTAACGTCGGCAGAGGGTCGGCAGTGCGGGTTTTGACGTTGGGGTCGACGCAACACAGACCTCAAAGTCGAGCGGCGTCTAACGTGCCGGTATAGATAGACGTGCCGACGCCCGCAGGAACGTGTCCTAACAATGCCGCCAAGTGTACTTTGGGTAGTCGGGTACACGACAAGTGGTGGGACATTGCGTCGGATAGGCCGAGTAGGCGCTTGCGCCGTCTTCGGGGCTGTGACTGCAACTCGTGGCTGCGTAGCAGGACGGCTCAAAAGTTGCCGCAATGTGTGACGCTAAGCACGTTGTCGTCGCCGACGTACGGTAATCGGTGGTAGACACGTTGAGGTATGAGCGTCGTCGCGGTTGTGACACACGAGCTGGCGTTGTGTACACACGTCTGGTTGTTGCCGTCCGGAGGCAAAGGCTTCGGGAAAATGATGATGGTGATGATGGCACTATCTATCTATCTATCTATCTATCTATCTATCTATCTATCTATCTATCTATCTATCTATTCATCTATCTATCTGTCTGTCTGTCTGTCTATCTATCTATCTATCTATCTATCTATCTATCTATGTCGTGCTGCATGAACGCACACAATATAAGGATAGATTGAAGTTGTTTGTTCACGGTCTTATAGTACGAAAGCGACATAATTTTAGAAAACAATTTAATTATATCATGTGACTTCCTTAAAAGAGCCATGATATTCATGAATAAATTCTAAAGCAATGCTTCGAAACCATAGCTATAGTGATTAAGCCATGCTGAAATTCGAGAAGCTCCTGTGTAATATTCTGTTATGGGGGGCGTTCAAGCATAGCCCCCTAAAATGGGTATCGACAGGTTACCTGCAAGCGTGCACTCTCAGAGGCCGTGGCTCAAGGATCCTGTGGTTTAATGTTAAAATAACTAATTTTCCCGTTTCGCAGATGTTGAACGTCGCATTGCTAGCAAACCTTTTAAATATTATTTGTTAGATTGTACGTCTCAGATTCTTTGTATGGTTATGAAGGATGCCGTACTAGAGGGCTCCGGAAAATTCAACCATTCAAGGTTATTTACCGCGCACCTAGTTCTAAGTACACGGATCTCAAGCGTTTTTGCGTCCACTAAAAACGAGGCCGCCGCGGCTGAGATTCAATCCCGCCACCTTCGGTTCAGCAGTGGAGAACAGTAACCACAAGGCTACCGTGGCAGGTACAGCTTGCACAATTCCAAGTGCCTTCCCTGAAAGCCTATACAAAGAAAGATATTCATTAAAAATAAACTGAATGTTTCGGTATCACTTAACCACTCATTCTTCATTTTATCTTCATTCTATCTTCATTTTACGTGACTACAGTTATGCAGCTCCTCAGGAAGTGTTCTCCGGCATTCGTGGCTACTGTTTTCACTGATAATTTGTTGTTTAGTTTCTGAGTATGAATCAAATATATATCAGTGCTTATCGTCATGTACTTTTTTACTCCCTTAACATTTTCTGCAATGTGCGCGGCAAAATAAAATCAGATGATGGCGTCTCGTTTTTTCCCTTACAAGAAAACCGCCATAAACACACGCGCACGAGATATGTTGTAAACTTCCTGGGAGGTTCGGTATATTTTCAGTGCAGCGTTTGCATGAAATCTTTTAGTTATCTCGAAAATTGTTAATCTTACTGAACAAGCGGGAACTGACGTAATCTTAATAAACTGCCTTTATTTACAAATTCAAAGCGCATATCACTCTTCCAGCTCTTTTTCCAATATCATCACCGAAAAAATATCTCTAGGTAAAAAATTATTAACGACCAGCTCAAGCTAATTTTGCGAGATCGGTGCAATTGTGCATTTTCATCGGCACTTGATACGTCATTCGATCCACATGCCAGTGCTGCTTACGTGCAACTCAAGCATCGGCGTTTCACGTGGCTTTGCTTAGAGGAAAGAATGCGCGTTGTTTACGCATGCACGAACGCCTACAAGACCTAATGTATCCGTCACGATGAGCACAACAGACCCTTTGCGTGCCCAGGCGAATTATTGATGAGAGAGCTGAAGTGACGGAACTGTGTTGTGCATGCCACATCCATGGAATATATTGTGGGAGTGTCTTGAATTACATAGGTAAACAAACAGTACGAAAGTTTTGTATCTTTTCTATTTCTAGTGTATAGGTCTGATACACCTTGGAATACACGCAGAGGACCGATGTGTACACAGAACGAGCGCTCATGCAAAAAATAACGAGGGTTGTGGTTTCGCCATCGGCCTCACAGGTGCAACGTGCAACAGGTGTCGTGGCAGAGACACCTGTTGCACGTTGTCCTGTAGAGAACTAAAGTTCCCTACTGGACACCATGTACAATTGACATGGAGAATAGAGCGCACCAGGAAAATTCTGACTTTGTGAAAATTTGCCGCCCCACGTGCGTCTCGTACTGAGGTCTTTTAGGATAAATGAATGAATGAATAACTCCATATTGATCCTTCGGTGCATGCGTTTAGCGCGTAGCGGTCCGCTCCCACATCCGGACATGAAGACATTGCTCCTCCACCGCGTCGCAGGCCCGATGAACAGCCCAGCTCATTTAGCGGCCGCTCGAAATCCAGACGAACAATGAAGCGGATATTTGATGCCGATGCCACTTAAAAACGTCATCCTAAGAAAGAGAGCCGTTTTTAAAGACCAAAGTCTTTCTTGGGGACCTTCGGCGCAAAACGTTTGGTCTGTCTTTCTGTACATTTGTCTGTTTGTCCACCGTAACCGCGAACCCAGTACTCTAAACGGCACAAGCCGATACCCCGAACGGCCGACCCCGTCCGCAGCGCCCACCAATGTTGCTCAAGAATTAGCCTTCATACGTGTGCGATTGTCAATTAAAAAGAAATCAATGCGCATATTTGAGGCACCATAACAACACGTATATATTCTTCATGTGCGCTTTTTACTAGAAAAGTCATAGATAAGTAATTTTAAGGACCGTTGCGCTTATCATGCTGCGCTGACAATGCAACACTTGCACAAAAAAGTGAGTGTTTCCAACGCTTTGCTAAGACGACGTGGCAGTGGCACCTACCCGCTGCCTTGCGTTTTACACCTTATCACCTCTGAGACGGGCGCGTAGGCCCGTCTCAGGGCCACGGACTTTGTTTAAAGAAAATGGTCCCGGATCTGTATGTGCGCTGCAAATGTCGTCGAAAGTTGATAGTCTTGCGTCTGGAACGAGTGAACAAAGCCTTTCAAGAAAATCGGTAAATGGTATTCTGGAGGCACCGCTTTAAAGTGCCTCGAGCGTGAAGCGGGGGCGAATGAGCACATTGAGGCACGCTAGACACGAGCGCCATCTGGCAGTTTTCTTCGAAAACGGAGGAAGGCATGCGTGCCTGCGGTAAAAGATGCGCGCCATTCTCGGAGGCGCTAAGGTGTAGAACGCAAAGCGACGGACAAGTGCCACCACCGTGTCGTTTTAGCAATGCGTCAGTAACACTCGCGTTTTTCAGCATCGCGTTGCACTGTCAGCGCCACGTGTTTAACGCTACAGTGCTTAGAATTGAATGTGTGTGCCTTCTCTAGAATGAAGGCATACATACAAAACATCGACGTGTTGTTATGATAACTCAATTAAGCACAATGATTGCTTTTTAATTGACAATCGCACAAGTATGAACGCTGAATCTTGAGCTATTGGTGGGTGCTGCGGATGGCGTCAGCCGTTTGAGGTATCGTTGAGGGCAGAGAAACAGACAAATGTACAGACAGACAGACAGACAGACAGACAGACAGACAGACCAAAATTTTCAGTCGATGGTCCCCAAGAAAGACTATCGTCTTCAACAAAACTGTCAGATGGCGCTCATGTCTCACGTGTGACGTGACTTTGTGCGCTCGTTCGCCTCCGCTGCACGCTCGAGGCACTCTGACGAGCGCCTTCGGAATACCACTTACCCATTTTCTTGCGCAGAACATCAAATAAATATTTTATTCTCTCTCTGCACACGCAAGACTATTGTTTTTCGACGACATTTGCAGATTACATGTAGATACGGGGCCAATTTTTTTAGACAAGACCTCAAGCAAACTTTGCACCCATCCACTGTACAGGTGAGAAGTCTTTGACCGGCGTCGTGGTCTGCAGTTTCTTTCTTGTATTTCTCACATTATTGTTTGTTTCTTTTTTGTAGCAATTATAGTAGTCAAAGTTGAGCAACAATACTTTTACGCCGTCTAACGCCAATGGTATTAAAGCAACTAGTCTTAGCCTGAGCTTGTACCGTAGGAATTGTGTTTAGAGTTCCCGTAGGGTGCTAGTATAGATATCGATGTTACAAGTGGAAGCAATAAGTATCCATAGTACTGATGACATTCAACTTTACCTCCAAGTTTGTAGCCTTATGTAATACATGCGGGATTTCGAGCAGCTTTATTTTTAAGCAATACCTGTTTTTAGTTTCAAAAATCGACAATGTGAAATAGCAGCTCAATGTTTCTATTTTTTCATTAAAGAGGCAGAACGCTCGACAGTACAGTCACGCATAAGTTAACGCGAAAGATAAATTTATCTTTTGCAATGGGGATATGGGGCTTCATCAAGCTGTTTTATAGAGCTAATTCCTCTGTCCCAGCCACTTACGGTACAACTGTACATGGTAAAATAAACTACACTCAAACTAAAACTCAAAGTGGAATATATATCGCAATTCGAAAAAGGCGCCATCTCACCTTGAGGAACCTATACTGTCAAGTGATTTATCTGAATAGTTTTGACGAGGCCACATTATAAGCGTTGCGTTGCAGACATTCAAAAATATCAACATGTCCTTCGTGTCCGTAGAGACTAAGTGGAAATAAACTAAAACATTTCATTGGATAATTTGGTTGAATATGAACACAGCCTGAGAACAAGAGTAGTATCCATTTCGCCTTCCAGCCAACTTGTTAGCTGCGAGGGCCTCCAGGAGAGCTAAAATCATAGGCGGATAGATCGATAGATAGATAGATAGATAGATAGATAGATAGATAGATAGATAGATACGATCAAAGTCACCGAATTTCATCAAGAAATGCTTGGCAGTTAAAAGTACCATAATATACTACAGCACTACAGTCTAAACATGAGAATTTATCTGCCAGCTCACCCCAGCCTGAATCAGAAACAGGCAGTAACCCTCAAGAAGCTGCAAACTAACACCGAGAATTTGAGGTCATTGATTGGGATCTTTCGGAGAATTAGAACGCAAAGCGAACCAAATGCTGCCGAATCAAGCCTCAAAGAGTGGTGAGAATCCATCAGGAATGATATCAAATCAGTCACCAGAAAGCTTCTCACTGACGCTAACGTGGAGGCCATGGATTCTAAACTAGCCAACATAATTGAAGCAAAGCAGGCCATTACTAAAAATGGCGCACTCAATGACTCAATCGTACATTAAGGTAGAAAATAGCAGAACTGAATAAACAAATTAAACTGCACTGCACCAGCCTATGTAAGAAGCAGTGGGATGAATTGTGAAAGGATTGATGGGCAGATCAGGCACGGTAAAGCATTGAAACTCATTAGGCACGTAACTTAGAAGTGTGGCAGCTAGGGCTAGTTGGTATGGCATGACGATAGTTATAGCGCGAGAACAAAACGACGACACAGAGACAAGAAGGACACGAAAGACACAAGCGCTGGTGTCTTTCGTGTTCTTCTTGTCTCTGTGCCGTCGTTTCGTTCTCGTGCTATAACTATCGTCAATAAGCACCTCCTAGACGAGCAAGGCACCAGGTCCAACCAAAGACACTGTCTTGCCCAGGCAAAACACACAGCCCTCAAAAATGAAGACACTGAAACTGTTACTAAACAACTAATAGACAAATACCTAACAGTCGCTAAGAAGCCAGAACTATTTCCGCGATCGGGATACCGGGGAGCCCCTCAGCCGGATCTGGATCGACCTTTCACTTTATCTGAAATCAGAAGGGTGTAGAGTGAGTGAAATAGAAAGTCTGCCCCTGGCCCAGATGGCGTGACCAACAAGTCACCCAGGAATCTCGACAAGCCCTCTATTGAAAAACTGACTGTTTTGTTAACGAAGCATGGAATGCGGGTGAAGTTCTAGATTGATTGATGATTGATTTGTATGGGGGGTTTAACGTCCCGAAACCACCATATGATTATGAGAGAAGCCGTAGTGGAGGGCCCCGGAAATTTTGACCACCTGGACTTTTTAACATGCACTCAAATCTAAGCACACGGGCCTACGACATTTCCGCATCCATCGGATATGCAGCCGCTGCAGCAGGGATTCAATCCCACGCCCTGTGGGTCAGCAGTCGAGTGCCTTAACCACTAGAACACCGCGGCGGGGAAGTTTCAGATGAATGGAAACTTTGTCAAGTCATACTAATACTAGAACCAGGTAAACCTCCAAGTCTGGAGATCTTGCAACCAATATCGCAAACATCATGTGTATGAAATGTTGCCGAGCATACAATCCTCAACAGGTTTAAGGACTTGTTGGAGGACAACAAAATATACTATAGAGTCTTGGTTTGGAAGACCTTTATTAGGCCCGAGGAACCAGCAGCCGACAGCTGAGATGAACGAACCAAGATGATGATGCTCTCTGACAACAATAAGGATGCATGAGCAGCGCATGATAATGATGATAATGTACAGATGAAAAGGATTGGTATACTAAATGCCCACACTGATTCCCCCCCCCCCCCGTGAAAGTGGCCATCCTGGCCGCGGCAAGTCAAGGGGACAAAGAACTTTGCATGAAGGGCTTCATACGGGAGACAAGGACGACCTCAGTAGTTCGATAACGGCGATCTGCTGGGGCTACAAGTGGCGTCACGCGATCATTCACTGGTGAAGTTTTTTCAAGAACTGTGTACGGCCCAATAAAGCGTGGCTGAAATTTGTCGCACAAACCAGGTGTGCGAATAGGCGTCAAAAGGAGCGCTTCGTCTCCAGGTTGAAACAACACAGCACGATGCGATTCATCATAAACAGCTTTCTGTCTTGCTGTCGGGCTTCAGTGTTTACACGAGCGCGTTGGCGGCTCTGTGCGAGTCGTAAAAGGTATTCCTCTGAAGAGGATGGAGATTAATCCGCGCGGCAGGTAAAGAAAGAGACGTCTAGGAAAGAAGTAGGGGAGCGTCCATAAATTAGGTAAAAAGGTGAGTAGCCGGTAGTCCGCTGAATGGCCGTAGTGTAGGCGAAAGTGACGAATGATAGAACAACATCCCAGTTCTTGTGGTCTGGTTCAATATAGGCGGTGATCATGTCAGCAAGAGTGCGGTGGAATCGCTCAGTAAGGCCGTTAGTCTGGGGATGATAACTAGAGGCAGTCTTGTGAGTTGTGCCGGAGGCGTGAAGAAGTTCGTTCACTAGTTGTGAAAGGAAGGCCCTTCCACGGCCACTGAGCAATACACGTGGAGCACCATGACGCAGTGTAATAGCTCGGAGGATGAAATCGGCAATTTCAGAAGCTGAACTGGTGGTGACGAATGCCGTATCGGCGTAGTGCGTGAAATGGTCTACGGCTGTTACTATGCATCGGTTTCCAGGAGCACTGAGTGAAAGGGGGCCATAAAAATTGACGCCTACAACTTCGAATGGTGTGGCTCTGCACAGAAGAGGCTGTAGTGTACCGGCTGGAGCAGATGTGAGTAGTTTTCTACATTGTCATGTAGTGCAGGACCAGATGTACCGAGCTACACTAGTGGTAATACCTGGCCAATAAAGCCGACTTCGAAGGCGATCGTTGGTTTTATGGTAACCAAGGTGACCAGCAGTCGGATGGTCATGAAGTGCTCTGAGGACTTTAGACCTAAGCAATCGGAGTAGAACGGGAACCCAGCGCTGACCATCAGGATGGTAAATTTTGCGGTACAGAACCGAGTTGTCCAGCTTAAACGGCGAGAGTTGGCGACGGAGCCTCGCATTAAATGAACGGGAACTGCCAGTGAGGTAGCCTATAATACATCGACAGTATGGGTCGGCCAGCTCTCGAGAAGGAAAATCGTGGGGGTCTTCCGAAGGCAGCTGGTTCATAAAGCCGAGAGAGAAAACCGCCGCAGACGTGGACTCCAGGAGTGTGTTGTGCAAAGTGATAGCGGAAACGCTGAGTGGAGCCACTGGTAGTGGGCAGCAAGAAAGAGCATCGGTGTCACTTTGCTTTCTGCCACACATGGATACGATGTCAAAATCATACTCTTGCAGGCATAGAATTCAGCAGCCGAGGCGTCCTGAGAAGTTCTTGAGTTTCGAAAGCCAACATAAAGCGTGGGGGTCGGTCACAATGGTGAAATGGCGGCCGTGCAGATAAGGACGAAATTTCTGCGCTGACCAAACGATGGCAAGGCACTCCTGCTCGGTGATTGTGTAGTTTCTCTCGGCTGCGGAGAGGACGCGGCTGGCGTATGCAACGACTCAATCTCGAGAAGAGTTATCGTGCTGCAGAGCACGGCTCCTAAACCGTGGCCGCTAGCGTCAGTATGCAGGAAGGTCGGTGCATCGTCGTGAAAATGAGAAAGTACAGGGTCGGTCGTGAGGGCACTCTTCAACCTGCCGAACGTGGATTCACATTCCTGCGACCACTGAAAGGGCGGACGAGAAGCAAGTAGCTTAAGGAGTGGTGCGGCTATGGAGGCAGAGTTTTGTATAAATCGTCGAAAGTAAGAGGCCAGACCAAGGAAACTTCGCAAATTTTTCGGTTTTTCAGGGCGAGGGAAGCGAAGCACCGCAGCAGTTTTCTCAGGGTCTGGACGAATTCCGTCCTTGCTCACAACATGACCGAGGACCTTGATAGACCTTCTGGTGAAATGGCACTTTTTGGTGTTAATTTGAAGACCAGCGCCCGCAAGGCAAGTCAGGACATCATACAAGCGTTGCAGATGTTGAGGAATCGTCGATGAAAAGACAACAATGTCATCGAGTTAACATAGACAAGTCTTCCATATCAGGCCACGCAGCACGGCGTCAATCATGCGATTAAAAGTTGCGGGCGCATTGCATAGACCAAACGGCATAACATTGAATTTGTATAGGCCGTCCGGAATTGCAAACGCAGTTTTTTTTATCATCTTCGTGCATGGGGGTTTTCCATTAGCCGGAACGCAAGTCGAGGCTTGAAAAGAATTCAGCGCCTTGTAAGGAATCGAGGGCGTCGTCGATACGTGGCATGGGGTATACGTACTTCCTAGTGATCTTACTGAGTGCTCGGTAATCGACGCAAAATTGTGCGGAACCGTCTTTTTTACGCACAAGAACGATGGGAGACGACCAAGGACTGGTTGAGGGTCGGATTATCTCCAGTTGCAGCATATCGTCTACGTTTTCCTCAATGACTTTTCGTTCAGCTAGAGAGACGCGATACGGACTGCGATGCACAATAGATATTCCGTTGGTCTGAATACGGCGTGCTGTAGCAATTGTCTGGCCCAGGCTGGATGAATGAACGTCAAAAGAGTTTGCATGCTTTTGCAACAAATCAAGCAGTTGCTGTTTGTGCGAGTTTGTCAAGTCTTTGTTGATTGCTGCTGTGAAGGCTGAGGAAGCAGCATGATCTCCAGGATGGCCTTTAGAGGAGGCAGGGGTAAAAAGCACGACGCACACAGGCTTCAGATTGGCAACACAGGCGACAGTAGTGCCCCGCGCCAGTGAAATATTATCTGGTGTGGTGTTCGGAGCAGCGAGGGCAGGTGTTGAAGCGAGCCGCTACTGATGCGAGAGCTATACCTTTAGTAGGGAAACGGGGTGATGGAGTGACCGAAATGTCAGCAGAGTCGACGTCGTTGGACAAAACTGTCACTAATTGATGTTCGTGTGGTGGTAACTCGATGTCTACAGCAGCAATGAGTCGAAATGGCCTTTAGGTTTCGTCACTGGGCAAGTGGTCTGCGTCAGCAAGATGGACGACACGTTGTGCACAACAAATAGCCGCGGAAGCAGAGGAAAGAAAGTCCCAGCCTAAAATGAGTTCGTGGGAGCACGGGGACAGCACAGCGAATTCTATATGATGAAGAATGTCGTCAATTACCACACGGACAGTACGGAGAGCGGAAGGGCGAATCGTTGTTTCCCGGGCTGTAACCAGTGCTGGTCCATCATAAGTCGTCTTGACTTTTTGAAGACGGGAACACAAATTAGCACAAATAACAGAAAACGCAGCCCCAGTGTCCACCAAAGCATCAACTTCCACTCTCTCAACTGTGACCGCAATCATATTGTAAGGGCGTGCTGGAGGAATTGGAGTCCTGTGTTGGAATGTAGTTTGTCTTCCAAAAACTGCACCGCTTAGTTTTCCGGACGCTGATCAGAAGCGAGAGAAGCAGGCTGAATAGGAGAAGAGGAGTGACGGTAGGGCGACGGTGAGCGGCGTTGCGTTGATCGATGACTACTGCGCAGTTCACCGGATGCTGGCGCAGATGGAGACCGACGCGGCGGTGACGAATAGCGACGGCTCTGGTACAAGGCTTCTGCGGTATAGTCCCGTTCGCGTATATCGTACCCTCGGCGTTCATCTTGCTGGCGCTTGCAGCAAAAGCGTTAAATGTGACCACGATAGCCGCAATAATAGCACGTAGGGCGAGTCGATTGATGAGGAGTGTAGTAGCTTGCGTTAACTGCTCCGGGAGAGAGAGCAGTGAGAGGGACAGATGATGGCTCATGCGGGGGTGATGGAAAGCTCGTGAGAAAGCATGTGGGAGGTGCGGCAGGAACCAACGCGTACCTTTGTGGCGGCGACGTCGAGCTGACGGTGCCTGATGGTGTGGCGACGGCGTGCGAGAATGATGGGAGAGTACGAGTGACAGTGGGCTGCAGCTGGGCTATGTAGTTCATGGACGTGAGCTTCTTCCTAATGACATCCCGCAATGACGTTGAAGAAGACTGAATGGGACACACTGAAGGTAGTGTGAATCCCATTCATTCTAATTCTTCGCGTATGATCACCCATATTGTGTCTTGTATGTTTGTATCCGGCGTAATACGCGCCGCGTCACTGTCTGGTTAAGCGCATAGACTCAAGTTCTTCGAGGAGCTGACACGTTGTCGCAATGTCAGCAATGGTAGCCGGATTCTAGAATGCAAGAGCATTGAATGCAACAGTTGCAATCCCCTTAAGAAGCTGGCGTACCTTGCCGGACTCTGTCATTGGGGTGTCGACCCGGCGGCAAAGTGAAAGGACATCCTCGATGTAGGATGTATATGACTCCCCAATGTGCTGTTTCCGAGTCGCGAGAGCTTTTTTGCGAGAGCCGAACGAACAGCCGGTGTGCCAAAGTCATGGCGAAGCTGATATTTGAAGGCTGACCAGTCGGGCATGTCGATGAAGTGGTTGAGGAACGACATCTTCGCGACACCCGCGAGGTAGAATGAGACGTGACCGAGTATAGGTGTTATCCTACCGATTAACAGCGCCGACACGTTCGAAATCGTCCAGCCAATCCTCCACATCTTCGCCGCGCATATGAGCGAAGGGATGGGGCTCACGCTGTAGGCTGTTAATGACGTGATAAGGCGCGGCACGTGATGGTGGAGTGGTAACGGCTGCAGCACCGACCTCCTATTGGTGCGAGATATTTCCGGACACCTAGCCCAAGCGATGACCTGAACGTAGCTCCAGGGGTAGAGTGGTCGAGAGGATGACGGGGGATCTAACAGCACGCTCCACCACGTACGGAGTCATGGTTTGGAAGACCTTTATTAGGCCCGAGGAACCATCAGCCGACAGCTGAGGTGAACGAACCAAGAAAACGATGCTCCGTGACAAGAATGAGGATGCTTAAGCAACCCATGATAATTATAGTAATGTACAGATGAAGAGGATTGACATACTAAATGCCCAAAATACACCTACAGTATGTTGTACTTCATATCCTCATTATCTGCTCAGGATGCTATGAAGCAGACTAAACACCACAACCTAGGCGGATTCTCTGGAAATACCAATGCGATCCTCAGACTAGACATGCAGAAAGCATTCGACAACATTAGGCACAACTACATCCTTCAAACGATAGAGGAAATAGGACTTGAATCGAAATTGTATATTTACACGAAATCTTTCTTAGGGGCACGTACGGCGAGGTTAATTGTAGAAGACACGAACTCAGACGTGGTTCAACTCAGTGATCGTGCAACCCCTCAAAGCTCGGTGATCTCTCCCGTCTTATGCAACCTATGCATGATTGGCCTGTCCAGGAAACTGAGCAATATCAGCAACATTCACCACACCATCTATGCTGGTGACCTTACCATATGGTGGGCTGGTGGTAGTGAAGGACAGGTACAAGATGCAATCCGAGAAGCGGTGCAGACAGGGGAGGAATACATGAGTCCCACTGGTCTCAGGTGCATCTACAGGACTTGGAGTTATTCCTTAACAGAAAAGAAAAAGGAGGAAGACCTAAAGGCTGGAAGCCACTATCCAAAAGTGATATACCCATATTGACCGAAAACGGGCTAAATATACCCAGAGTGGACACGATGAGGGTACTGAGCTTTTTTATGGATGGAAATGACAGGAATCACATGGCGCTCAAGAAAATTATCTTCAAGACAGAGAGTGCATACCGGATGAACAGACGACTTGAAGGGAGACAAAAAGGCACGAAAGAGGACAATCTTATCAGGTTGATCAACTCTTTCGTGCTGTAATATTTCATATGCGGCTTTTATGTATAACCAGACACAAACCCAATTAAAGAATCTCGACACGATGATCGAAAAAGTGATCAAGAGTTCACTGGGGTCTCCCGCTTCTCACCAGCACTCAAAAGTTGCTCAAGTTAGTAGTACACAACACGACTAGAGAAATTGCGGAGGCTCAAGAAAGGTCACAAATAGCAAGACTCTCTACAACTTGCACGGGGAGATCTATCAGCAATAGGATCATGATCAACACTGTCATCGACCAGGAGACGTACACCAGGATACCACAGGACCTGGCTGAGGGCGTCATCGTTGCCCCGTTGCCAAGAAATACGCACCAAACCAAACGCCAGAAGGGTAGCCCGGGCTAAGGCTTTATGAAAGAAGTTGGATAAATGAAACAGGGGGGCTTGCTTTCTCGACTCAGCCTCATATAAAGACCGAAATAGGATCGCCGCGGTAGTAGTTGACCACCAGGGCAGGTGTACCAACTGCGCCGTGATTGACACTTTTAAACCAGAAGTCGCTGAACAGGTTGCTATCGCGTTGGCCCTGACGAATGATCGATACACCGAGATATACAGTGACTCAAAACCAGCAATCAAAGCCTCAAGCAAGGGCAGGATCATACGACAAGCAGTTCGAAATAATTATAGTAAACAGGCCATTGATACACATTACATATATTGGTTCCCAGCGCACCTTGGATCACTCGATAACATTCCCATAAATCCAAATGAATCGGCCAACAGCATTGCTCGCGAACGTACGGACCGTGACGCTCTCACACATGGCTTTGATTCAGCTGGATTCGAAAATATACAACAGGATACGCCCATGACGTATAATAAAGTTACTAAACATTACTACCTGTGGGGGACAGAGCTTGCACCCCTCACAGTAGACTAAACAGAGCACAAGCGGTCACACTTAGACAATTAACACTCTTATGATTCACCTGTACAGGTAAAACAATGGTACGATATAAAATGTATGGATGCTGTTTGCAAGGCATGTAAGAAAGAAGTATGCACGCTTGAGCATATGCTCCAGAAATGTGGGTTGCTTGGCCGTGTCATTTCCAGGAAATTCTTTACAGTAATTATAAATTCGCACGACCATATCCCCCAATTTCTTGCTGTCCAGTATGCTCATGACAGGGCTAGGAGGCTTGACCTCCCAGTACAAACGTGGGATTAGCTAGGTAAGTGGCTACACCCTGTACAGTACGTGTAAATAAAATTATTTCCATCAATTGTTCAATAGGCGTGGGAAATGGCGAAGGCCTACGGCTACTAGGAATAAGGAGGCCTCACACCTTGGGCGCACAATGTGTTTGTTCAAATAAAATTTTAATATCTCTCTCTCTCTCTCTCTCTCTCTCTCTCTCTCTCTCTCTCTCTACAGAGCAATCTGAAAGGCGAGCACATGAGATGTCTGGCAGATATTTATAAAGTAAATGATCAAATATAAACTAGCTTGGTAATTTTTTTGTTCCATGAGTGTAATTAGACACCGCAGAGCTAACGCCCATGTGGCTATAACCTAATCTAGTGCGACAAAATGGTACAACTTTGATCGTTCCTGCTATAAAAAGCATTTATTTTTGCAAACAATGCGGTCACTCTAGCGTCAGACAGTCGGCGCAAGAACCTCTCGGAGTTTTCGATATTGCATTTAGCAGCACGCGTAATGGTTGATTGAAAACCAAGGATAACAGTGGACAATGATGTTTCGACCACCATCGCAAATGGCCGAAACTAAGCACGCTTCACTGGTATGAATCCACCGAACGCGTTAAGCTGTTATACTTCGTTGATCGGTATGATCGCGAACCATTATTACGGATAATCCGTCACCGCTGTTTTACTATTGTCCCAGAGACCCAGGAAAGGTCTTCAGAGTTAAGTGCACGTAAAAAAGCCAGGGGTTCAGAATTTTCGGAGCCCTCCACTACGGCGTCTCTCTTAATCATATGGTGCTTTTGGTACCTTAAACCTCACACATCAATCAATAAGGAAATGTCTCTATTTTCTCCACACATGGTCGCCGATATTAATAGCACTGATTACGTAGACAGGTCTCATAAAAAAGGGCATTTAGGGCTACGGAACACAAAAAAGGTGAAACGAAATATTGGCAGATCCCACGTACAGTGGGAATCGATGATAAGCGAAGCATAAACGAGAAAGGTTGATATGTCACTTTAAAATCAGCACAGCGTTACGAGTTTAAGGTAAATGATGCTGTAATTGAGTTCCGTGTCATGATTATCATGTTTGAATGTACGTTTACCTTCGCCATCTATTCACGTCACGTGATACCAATTTTGTGTATGTGGAGCCAGCAAAACGGTTGCGAGCACGCTATTAGCGTGGGATGTTGCCATGCTCTTACTTGACACGCTTCTCAGGATTATCATGTTCGCACCAGTCATATAGTTCGTCGTCCATGGACGTAACGTAACACCGAATTCGGTATATGTAAAGCCAGCTAAACGTCAGCGAGCGCGTCATGAAATGCCCATTATACTCCAATGTACAGTTGACGCGCGCGCACGATGGGCACAGCGACGCTAGGTAAGGAAAACGCGAGCACTCTAGCGTCTGACGCCAGGCGCGAACGGCATGACCAGCATCCGTCGGCGTGCCTCGATGGCAACTGGTGCGAAATGCGACGTGCTAGATTTCGCGCTGGTGCGTTACCCAGACAACACTGCGTCTCCCTCTTTTCGTGACAGAGAGACGCCGGACGTGCTCAGACGTGCATGCGTCAAAGCGATGCGGTGCGGCGCGCACATGTGAGTATATGGCAAAACCGGCGCCTGGCGTCGCAACGCTGGCGTGACGCGAAAATACGAACGCCGGCGAGCACGCGCACCGCGTCACGTCCAAATGTATTGGCGCCTTCACTGTGTCATGTAGTCATGTTCTCACTTGACACGCATCTCATCATTATCACGTTTGCACCAGTCAAATGCCTTCGTTATTCAATGAGACGTCACGTAATACCAAATTTGGCATATGTGAAGCTAGCGAAACGGGCCGCGAGTGCATCATGAGTGTGGCAAGTAGTCATGTTGTCACATGACACGCATGTCATGATTATCATATTAGGATCTGTCATTAAGCTATGTCGTCTATCGGCGTCGCGTAATGCCGAGTTTGTACATGTGAATCTATCGAAACGGCCTTGAGAGCATCGTGAGCGTAGCATGTAGTCATGTTGTCACATGACACGCATCTCATAATTATCGTGTTTGCACCAGTATCATACCTTCGTCATTCACTCACGTCCCGTTATATCGATTGATTGATGATTTATATATGGGGTTTAACGTCCCAAAACCACCATATGATTATGAGAGATGCCGTAGTGGAGGAATCCGGAAATTTCAACCACATGGGGTTCTTCAACGTGCACCCAAATTTGAACGTCCCGTAATACCGAATTTGGTATAGGTGAAGCTAGTGGAACGACCGCGAAAGCATCATGAGCCTGGCATGAAGTCATGTTGCTACAGAACACGGATCTTATGATTATCATGTTTGCACCCATCGCACACCTACGTCATTCATTCACGTACCGTAATACCGAATTTGGTATATTTGACGCTAGCGAATTGGTCACGAGCGCATCATGAGCGTGGCATGTAATCATGTTGCTACATGACACGCTGCCATGGTTTTTATGTTAGGGTCTGTCGCTTGTGTTCTCCGTGTAATCATGTCATATCGTACCAGTTTTGCAACAACATGCCGTGTGAACAAAACCACCGCAAGAGCTGGAGGACGATGAAACGCAAATTGTGACATTCATGGGATACATATCATAACTTTCATGTCATGACTAGTCAAATATGTTCTCCATACACCCATGCTAAGCCATGCCAAAATTGGTAATGATACCATTATCGGAACGGCCAGGAGAGCTAAAGTTGTAGGCGGCTAGATAGATAGACACGCTCAAAGTCGCCGAAGTTCGCTTAGAAATGCCTCGCAATTAAAAGGTAAATGACAAAACATACTTTGACTTTAGGGCAAAAACTGAAGAGAAGGTAGCTGAGTCTCTTTGTTAACACAGCACAGTAATACTTCATCGTGTGAGTGACCATCCTGGCTTTTTTCTCGCATTTAGCAGTTCCTGTGTCCCCTCATGAGCTTCGTGAAATAGTATTCCCCATATCAAGAGATTCGAATGCAAGACAAGAATCGATTTCATCTAAATGCTCAATCAGTACTTACTATGCTATTTTGACTACCCCAAAAATAAAATGTTGTGTCTTGAAGCACGGCTAACCCTCTCAAACGTGCCTGCTTTTTCGTGCGGGTCATTCAACTGTAGGCAACGCGAAAGAAGAAAGCGGCTGTTAAAAAAACGAGCTTTTTTTCTTCAGCGATATTCATTTTTATGAAATATTAAGGAAAAAACTCTGGTCTCAGTTGTGATAATCTCTAATAATTGAAGAACCCCTACATCAGTCAAAACCAGCTTTCAATCTATTATGTCCCCATTTGCTTTCATCACAAGATATAACAGGCCAAAATCTACTTTGCAAAAGTCTACTGCCACCTGCATTCTGCTGGCTGTTATGAGCTCGCATTATTCGTAACTATACAGTCTCAATTTTTTCACTGGAGTGTAAATTCGCTTTGCTGGTTTATCTTGAAGAAATGCGTATTCTCAGACTTCGGGCCTAACGGGTGTGCATAGCCTGTTTCTAAATGGCGAGAAATATCGAATGACGAAAAAAAAGAAAAAAGCGCGACCGCAAGAACAACAATAACAATGAAAAAGCATTAAGTGAACGCAACACTTTCACAAAATCTTATTCTGCTATATTGGATAAAGTACTCTCGCCAGCCAACTGCCTGTTGTGACATATGTCAATATGTCACTCTCTTTCCGCTTCGTTCGCGCAACTACTCTTCTGCCCGCTTGCTTATGTGGCGTGTGCTAGTTTTTGTATGAACATTCATCTTCTGGCTGGCTGGTCATGGCTGAAAACTCACTGCAAATATGAGAATGACAACTAAAAAAAATTGTTCAAACAGGTGAGCCGCATACTCAAGCCGAAGAAAGCATGACTGTAAAGAAAGTAAACAAATTGCCAATAAATCAGGAAAATACACTAAGAGCAATCACCGAGTGAAATATTGCTCTTACAGCTGGCGGCCATTTTTACTTTACCTTGTAGTCCTTTCAATTCTAGAAGACAGGTAAAAAAGATGCTTAGAAAGGTGTCAGAAAGCCACAGAAAGAAAAAGCGAGAAAACATAGAAGAGACTCTCAACGAAAAACTTGTCTCGCGAGTTGTCTCGTGTGCACACGGTTGGAAACCATCTCGCTTGCAAAAGCCATACATCTTCGGTATGTGTGTTCAGAAAACGCGCTCTATTTCACTTATTCCGACACCCAACCAGCAAACACGGCAAAACCTGTGATGTCAAACAGGAAGGCTTCAGCCTGGGTGGAAATTCATTGCCACCGTAAGGTCGAACTCCAAGCCCGATTCTTAGTACCATTGCAGGAGGACAGGTTTTCTTCTTTTTTGAAAGTGTGCCTCCTTTAACAAAGAGGCAAGAAAGGCGGCAAAAATAATTGTTTGACAGAACACGAGTATAAATTTGACAAAAGAGTGTGTGCTGTGGGTGAAGGTCGTAAGAACACCGTTGCAGAAAAAAAGTGGTCGTCTTAACAGGAAGGAAGCTGCATGAGAATCCCACATCCTATGTCTCACGGCGTAAGTTTTTCTTCTTAAAGAAACTGCAGAAAACCATGTTAACAAAAGACACGTTACGACTGCTGCCGATACTGTACACAACTACATGGCAGAACGAAGGAAGCAATCCTGCTGTGCAGGTTCATTGACAACAACGGGGCTATTTTTCTGAATTCACCGCGCAGGGAGGTGGCGCGTGGTTGATTGTTAGGCGCAGTGGCGACTTCTAGGTTTGATCTTTATCTCGCGCTCCTTTGCCCTTGGCCAGAGCTTACAAATGGTTTCTTCGCCCCCGTATTCTAACGAGCACCCTATTTGGCATCAGCGCCTACCCTACTGAAAAGTTCCGTATGAAATCTTACGGAAAATATATGGACTCCGTAACATTTCCTTATGGTACATACGGAAAACTAATGGAGTTTTATGGAAATATACGGAAGTTGTATGGCATTTACGGAAAGCTTCTTATGGAGTATATGGAAGGATAAGGAAATTGTATGGCGTATACGGAAAGCTTTTTATGGAGTATACAGAAAGATAAGGAAAATGTATGGCATATATGGAATGCTTTTTATGGAGTATATGGAAGGATAAGGAAGTTTTATGGCGTGCATAGAGTGAGTTTTATGGAAAATATGGAACGATAAGAAGACTTATGGGGCATACGGAGAGTTCATTATGGAAGATATGGGAGGATAAGGAAAGTGTATTGAGTGTACAGAAGCTTTCATAAGGAAAATACAGAATGTAAGGTCTTACGGAAATATACAAATTTTGTAAGGTGCTTACGAAAATGTGCAATAGTGTATGAAAGGAATGTAGATTGTTGCAAAAATGTGGAAACTGTACAGTTGTTGTTACATTTTCAGCAGGAAATCCGAGCTCTATAAAGTTATAAATGAATGCACAGTGACATATATAGTACAAAAGAATAATGCAGGCTAGTCTGTGTTGTCAGTCACCACTGTTCGCCCTTTTCCAGAATGAATACAACTTCTGCAGATGACCAGGTGCTAAAGTCTGTCACACGGAAAATGTGTCATTCACAAGGAATGACAATAACTGTCATTTTACTTGCATGCTGTCACACGAAAACAAATTAAGCAAGCAAAGCACAACTTCAAGGGCTCGTTTTTTGGTAGAAACAATAATAATGAGAACTAAATTCAATGTGAATGAACTTGTCAATATTAATGAAACTGTTCTCATTAACATTGGCAAAGAGAAATGTCATTTTACAATATCGACCATGAGCTTAGCTCTCCTGAGCACCGACGAAAGAAATGAAAATCTCTGAAAACTAATTGCATGTAGCCTAAAAATAATTTTTTATTGATAGTATATGTGCTCCTACAATATAGATACAGCTATACACAACTTGCCACAGCTTCACGACAGAAACGAGGTAGGGGCAGAGGGAGTGGTCAGAAAAATAATTAAGTATGAGAGCACAACTGATATGTACAAACAAATAATGGTGCTTATCATTGATGCACGGATGGTCGTGTATAGAGCTGGGTCGTTTTGAGATCTTCAAAAGCATTGTTTCAGACCACCATGCAGATTACGCTTCAATTGTAGTGCTACATAAGACACAACTTATGGACCAGCTTTAATGAATAAGAAGATTATAGGTTAAACAAATGCTTTAAAATATATCATATCATGGCTGCATGGACGCATACAAGCTATGTAAAGCGCAATAAAGTGAGGACGCATGAGCTTCTCTTGATGCTTCAGTTCTACATAGATGCTTCAACTGTGCTGCAAAGAAATTTAACCAATGTCTGTGTGTGCAACATTGTCCATTTTAAACTATCTATATGTATATATAAAATTCCTACTGCGGGTTAAGCTACGTAGCACTCCATAACTCTTTCTTTTATTAAGGGCAATTTTTTAAACAATCAACTTTATTTATTTTCTGTCTGATGACTTCGTGCCCGCAATTCTTGGTTTGGCTCGATCACAATTGTGCAGCCCTTATTTTAGAGGAATCAAAAAACATCAACCAAAATTTGGAACTGCTTCTCGGTGATATTGCCTTCCCTCAACTGCCACAGCTTGAGAGGAGTCATATAGCAAGTCTCGCGCATACCTAGGGCCTACCCTTGAAGAAACTGGTCCGGCTGTGAAATGCTCAGTTTTTTCTCAAATAAATTTTTTCGTTTAAGTTTTCTCACTTCTCGAGTCCCTTCACAATCAAGCAGACCCATTGTTCCCCTTAGTCCTTAATTTTGTTATATTATGAAATAAATAAAAAAATAATAATGAAAATAAATATACCAATAACTGTTGCGCAAAAAACACAGTCCCACAAACGTACTTGAACGCAATATTGCTTTTATTTTGTTTTATAACCTAAGGCATTAGAAAAGATAGCAGTACAATAAAAACGTTGAAAAAAAACAAAAAAAAATTAAACTTTGCGGGACTCGAACCTGCGCCACTTAGTTGTGCTCGTGCACGTGAACCGAGTGGGTTAGCTTGCTGAGCTATTGGCGCTGAAGGTAGCGCGTGGGTTTAAGTTATGTATATAAATTTGCTCTTTACACGCTATGTGTTGGCATATTTATGTACGATATGCGATCGTATCTATTGTTGTGTGCATATGTTTTGGGATTGTATATACGTCACATGCTTTTCGCATGTCTTTCAACTATAGATTGCTGCCCCGCCGCGGATGAAAACAAGTATTTTTACACCCACACACAAGCTTGAGCAGTTGAAGGTTGTTTCCCGGGGCTCTCTTGCGATTGAGTCGGCCACCACAGGGAATTAGAGTGATACGCCATTAATCCCTGCATCTAGCTGTATTCCACTTAGTAGCTCTATCGCTTGATGACAAATCGAGCGCGGGGCGCGACGCTATTGCGCACGACCATGCCTCGCGTAGTGGCGACATCAGCTGATTGCGCTGGCCCGCTTGCTTCGATTTGCTTCAGAGCAAAGAAATGTCATACCTTGAAAGATTGCGTACTGCACGATGTCAAAATGTTACTGCTTTGTAGCCATCCTATGATTCATTGAGAATTGATAACTCTGATATCACTACTGTAGAGCTTTGCGTCGGCGACACGCACCGAACGTGAAACCGCACTACGTCTGTCGTAGAAGCAGTAGGAGGCTGTCGTCTGCTAGAACAAAAACAAAACAAAAACCTGCTAAAATATTCATAAGTTGTAACTTGTTTTTTGAATAGCCGCTTATCACTTTTAAAGTTATTTCGCTAGATAACATACATTTTTTTTTTTCAGTTTATAGCAGCGAAAGTTGTTTTTTTTCCTCACACAGATATCCAAGCCAAATCCATTCACATCTAAAGCCACATGTTGTTTGTCTTTGTCTCCGTGGGTAGCTCTCTCCTGTGTTCGCGCTGCTACACACGAGAGCACAAAATGTTAAATTTACGCAAGGAAGCGCCGTTCCTCGTTCGTGTGATGTGCTAAGATTGCGCCCTATTCCCGCGGTTGTCCGAGTGCGGATCAAGTGCGAGTCGTCCAAGGAATCGGCGGGTTGGGCGGGCGCTCGAAGGACTCCAAGGTGACGGCTGACGCCTGTGGTTGCTTCCCTCAGGACAGTGTGAAAGAAACTAAAGGTAAGGGGGACACTTTTTTATGTAGACCAAATATGCCACTCAGTGCAAGTGTGTGTTGCTGCACTCGAACGAGGCGTCGTGAGACGGTAACCTTACGCGCCTTTGCGAGTGCGGTTGCCGATTCGCTTTGACAACGCTAACGCTAGCAGAGCCATGGCGCATCGGCGCGGCCTTACTGGAGCTCATTCGAGACAACTGCGGCAACATGCATGTGTATGGTGATCGATTTTTTCATATGTGCAGTGTAGTGAGGAAGACGCACACGGCGCTTGCTACGTTGTTGATTAAACGAAGCCTGCAGTGCCACTTGATGAAAAGCAGCATTTTGTTTACGTTCGCGGGCGATTAAATTCGTAACTTGGCTCGATTCACCTAGCCAACCGCCTAAGTGGGTTGATTAGCATACGTTCACGGTAGAGCGTTATTATGCCCCTAAACAGTGGCGTGTGCTTGTTAAAAGATATAATGTGTGTGCCTAGTGTAGAGAGAGAGGTGTTCGTGTAATCTGCATATGTACCTTCAAGACGCTTTAGCTTGTAACTAATAATGTACCGGCCAGCACCTACATTGTACGCCTGACTTTGAAGAAAACTTGCATGCACAATATGAGATTTTGTAATCTGCCAGAGTTGCTTTTTATAAAATAATACACTGCCAGCATGTTCAAAATATGTTTCGCTGCTGTGTGGCAGGGGTGCGGTTATCACGCTGTTGTGTAGTTGCTGATGCAAGCACTTATAGTTTTGATGCGTTAATATTTCTCATCTAACTCATCAGGTGTTTGGCTGTTTCAGCACAAACAAGGCAAAGAGAGAAGGAAGACGGGTAATGACAGGACGAGTGCCGACTTTTGTTTGCAGGAGAATACCCATGTTGGTGTATTTATTGTGACAGCCTTTCTGTGTTGCTTTTTTGCCCAATTTATGCAACAACACAGTTGTCAGCAATATGAGAGAGAACACTGAAATTAGCTTTTAAAGATCATGGTGACTAAATGCCTAGTAATTCACAGCACAAAGTAACAACAAAAGACATCAGTATGATTAATGTGGACGAGTACAGTCGTGCATCTAGAAAATATATTGTGCAAAATGTTGCCTAAGTAAGAAACTTCTCTATGTTTGCAAATAGTGTGACGTCACTTCGAGCGCCGTGCCAGCCATTCCCTCCCTCTGTGCAAGGGCTGGTTGGCAAGGAAGTTGTTTGTGATGTTCCTGATAGACCACTGAGATGTATGCGATTCTAAACCTGTAGCCTAAAATATACGTAATCTTTTGCGCAGTTACATCGCTGCATCTGACACCTACAACTTATTTGCATATTTACATTGCTCCCTTAGGACCTAACACACAAACTTGTTTGCATTGTCACTTCATGAATATCGAGCGGTAAAGGTACTGAGTATATGTGAAACAAGAATCTCTGCTTATTACATGAAGACATATGAGGCCTTCGATAAAACGAGTTATACCTTTATTGGGCTTGCGTACTCGTCGGGGCGATTCATACATGCAGCTTCAGCAAATGGTATCTTCTAGCCCGGTGACCATGCAATTTTTTTCTGCACATAGCGCAATTATCGAGATGTACCCACTCGCAGATGGTCGTGTCAAGTGCATATTTACCTTGACTAAAATGTCGAATCAAGTTTTTTCATCGACCGGTCCTTGCCATAAGTGCTAACGTCTTCGCAAATAAGACACATTGTTATTGACACTGCACACACCACACACAATATTCTCAGTTGAACCAATATTCTCAATACCTTTCAATGCACACTACATGCCGCAATCAACAGTGCACATTTTTGAAGACTATGCCACTGTTCCTCGCACAGGCCACCACGTGTGTTCACTTCTTCAAGATAAACAGACAGCGTGGCAAATATTTTACCACACAGCTAGATGTTTGCTGACACATACTACAGCTAATGTTGACATTGTAACGTGAAGTGTAAGCTTTGAAAAATTAAAACTTGCCCCAAACACCGCACGACTGTACCGGGCTGAGCCACCAGCGGGAGTGTTTTTCCAGCCACACCTTTTACATGTGCCAGTGACATCATGCTGTGACGTACCTCGGTAGGGGCCTATCGCTGCATACTTTATGTGAATGAGGGTCCTGTTAGTGAAAGCAGGCATTGTTGATTTCGTAACTTGTTCATTCCCAACTGGACCTTCATTTGCACGAGTTGTCTGACTGATATTCAGGCGAACTTTTGTGCAATAAATTATACAGTTGGCAGTCTGTGCTTGCTCCATACTGTTGTTACTGGTGTTTCTTGTTGTTACTTTGCACTGCTCATTACTGCTCACCTACAGAAACTAGCCTATCTTGCTGCTGTTTTGGACAAGATGCAGCTGGCAAGTGCGATAGTGTTCATAACTCTAAATTCTCAAGCAAAAATTATCGTTTCATATTCAGTTAGTTGCATTCATATCAGTACATTATAAGAAATCATTGATTAAACATTAATCCGTGTTCCTTCACATAATGCTCACAACTTTTATATCAAATTGTATGGTGTTTAAAAAAACATGGGTTTTAGCTAAACTTCATGCTCTTTTCTTGAACAGCTGACAAAACGCTATTGGATGCTTACTTGCCATGAATTGGCCTGTGTTTGAAATACATTGCAATTCTTCACCGGACTGCCAGTACACTTCACATTGGGGGAACATTTATTAACCGTGGATTGATTAATTAAGAACGGAAAGAAAGAAGCGGCAGGCCGGGATACTTGATATTGGCATCCGTTTTGCTACCCAGCACATTATCATGCAAACTTCCTATAGAGTGGTTATGCGTCTTGCATGTGTGTCTGTAAACCAAGAACTTTGGGTAGAACTATATTTTTCTTACAAATGGTTGCAGGACTGTGGAGGCTGTAGGGCTGCTTAGGAATGGTGGAATCCCTGGACATGTGTTCAACCTTGCTGCATCAGCTCCTTGGTGTTTTCACGGCATCTTTACAGATGTGTTGGGTGAGTAAAGCAAGCAGGTTTCAACACAAGAAAAAGTATAATATGGCAGCACCTCTTGTGCGTGCCTTACATCCCAAGTATATCAAATATTTATCTTGCACCTTGTGGCCTGTAATTTTTAAAGAGACACTTCTTTTTGCTTTATATTTGAGTCTTGATGCTTCGACAGCAATGTATTTGTGTTTGACAGCAAGTGCTCTTGAACAAATAACTGATCTCAATAATGACAAAACACCCTTCATACTTGGTCCTTAGCATAAGCTAGCACATACCTGTAGCAGATTCAATTATTCATTTTTTGCTGGGATGATAATGGGCAAGTAGCAAAGGCAAGTTCAGACTGGAGTCGTCGGTGACGTCTGTTTAGGCTCTGCCATATTGCTTTGCAACCAGAGTTACTTGTGGCCACATATACAATGAAGCCACATGACGTGCATTCTAAATGAGATTACCATATCACATTTCGCTGCATCTCAATGTGTGCCAAACAAATGCAGATATCATTAGCTTGCCACTATAAAGGGATACTAAACCAACACAAGGTTGAAATTTAGTCGTGGTGTTGCAGATGTGTATGACTCTACAATGGATGCATAGCCGTGATAATTTGTCTATATGTTGTCGCAATAGTAATGTTACACACATTGTACGATACAAAAGAGGTCCTCGCTTATTTCGCTTTTTTTCGCAATGCTTCTTTCTTGTCTCTTCTTGCCATGTGCTCCTCCTCACTGTACAAGGAGCAAGAGTAGTGGGCACACAAACACGTATTTAAAAAAAATGCTGTAAGGTGAGCACTGAGAAGCTGAACACTTCCGAAAGGCTCAAAGAGGTAAAGGTATTGTTTCTAGCTACTTTTTGGGCACCCACAGCTAGTTGTGCTGCTGCAGTTAAAAAATGAGTTAAATGTTAAAAATTAATTGGAGGTGGTTTGGCACCCATAATTGCAGTTACATACAGAACTAGGTTTCAATGTGTAAGCAAAATCTGTTCACTCTAAATCAATCCTAATGATATCTGAAATTCAGGAAATATTCACAGAAAAGCTCAGGAAAGGCTAAGTGGTTGCCCCTTGAACGTGAAGGAGATACCCTTCTTCTGAAAGGTCAATAGACAGTCAAGTAGTCTCGATATTACATGCACTATAAAATATTCTGGTGTGGTGCTTTTCATGCATGTTATAATGAGAGGGGTTTTTAATAGAACTTTTGTAACTTTGCCCTGCGTTGCTGAAATTGTTCACATAGTTATATTACATGAATCACTTTATGCCTTTTGATTTTATGCAAATGGTTTGCTTACCGAGTCGGTTTAACTTGATTTTGATAAAAACATAAATGCTCTAAACTTTTTTTTTATTATACAGCAGGTTTATTTTTAAAATACGCGACCATTGATGTGAACACAGTTGGTGGCGTGCTTGATTAATCCTTCACTATCACCACTCTAACTACACCTGCTACAGTGCATAGTGTGACAAAAGTAATGGTACTTAACATTACTGGCAGCATACACTTTTATGTCTCAAAATGTGTTAAAAAGCCTGGTAAAAATGTGTGTACGTTTTTTTTTTCGCTCCAACTAAATATTCCGGTCTACTCAAAATATCTTCCGCTCTTTTAAGGTCCTCAAACTATTAGGTGTTCAAAAGAAGTATCAATGCCATATGCTTTCTTTGTCAGCCTATTCACCACTCTAATAATGAGAATTACCCGACAACATTACCCAGTAAAATATAGGGATGTTATAAAAAGTAATGTCAATTCAATTGTCAAGAAACGTTGCCAAGTTACGTTTTTGTTCACTTTTCTTTTCATAATTTTGTTAAAGTTACTTTTGATAACATCTCCTAGAGTTTGTTTGGCATCATTTTCTACTAGTTCTCATTATAATATGTTCAACAAAGACAACAAACCCTTAAATTTATAGTTCTTTCCTTTACTCATGAATCTGATACAGTGAATCTCGGTAATCTTAGCGGTGTGTGACTTGATTTTTTTTGATCAGTTGTGCATGTGTTCAAGTACATGCATTTAGGTGGGAGGGTGAACCATTACCACCTCCTGTGACTAGCAGATTTTCTGAGAACTGACAGATGCATAATGCTGCCAAAGAAGTACAGGGATATTGGAAGTAATCGTAACGTAATTGCAATCGTAATGTAATTGCCAGTAGGCAAAAAAAGGTGTCCCACACTCGCCATAATGGTAACAAGCAGCGCTGACTTACTCTTCCATGTATAAATGCACATATATACCGTACAAAATGGAAGAGGGATAGCCGCCATGGTAGCTCAGTTGATAGAGCATCGGACATGTTATTCGAAGTTCGCAGGCTCGGTCCCTGTACAGGGCAGGTTATCTTTTTTTTCCTTCTACTTTTCTTTCTTCACAATTACAACACTTCTATTCTTCTTGAAGACTTTCTGGTGTAAAAAAGGTACCTTATAATCTGAAGAGGCAAACAGAATCTGCCAGTGCACGAGTTAGCTCTTGTAGTGGTTACAAGTAAGATATGTTTTGAAGAATAAATCATTCTGCCACTTGCCTAAAGAATGGCTACAGGACATGGCACTGGATGCACTTTGTTATTTTTGAATCAAGCTATCTTGTATTCTATTTTTATAAATTACATGGGATACACATGACGGTATCACACACTTTAATGCCACAAAGATTATGCAGCAAACAATGTTATAAATGCGAAATTGCATAAGGATAAGGTGAAAACTGCACCCTCAACGAGAATGTACAGGGAGCACAGGGTGCAGGCGTCATTCCTTCTGCCCGTGCTTTTCAAGTGCGAGCTGTTTTACCTCGTTCTGACCAACTAACTAAATTGAGATGTGTTGTTATAGTGCAAGAAGATGCTCCACGGGAAACTAGGTTTGTCTCAAACTCTGTGTGTGTCTTTCAATCTATATGGTGCCCGGTTCAAGAGTTCATGCAGACCAGATCGTGTAAAACAGGACCGTGTAAAATTGACCGTGTAAATAAAATAAAATGGACCGTGTAAATAAACAGGATCGCGTAAAATGTCGTTTTCGTGTGCAACTGTAGTTGTGGTTGTGCTGAATGACCTTTCTTTATATACACTACATAACAAACTTGCTCCTTTAGAGTCGAGTGCATCTTCGGATCGATTGTAAATGTTTGCATATGCGAGGCCTTAAGTTTTATAAGAAATTGCTCAGTGTGCCACGAGGAAATGTGTGTTCAGCGAAAATTTGCATATCATTATATACAACTCTTAAAGCCTCGTCTACAACTTTGTGCAGGTTGACCTTGAGCAGAAAACGAGGAGCAGCGGCAGCCCCCAGAAATGAGCAAGCACCCTCCAAGCTCCCGAAGCTCTCTTCGACAGGAACATCATGGTCACTGTGTGGCATTGAAAGCCATTGCAAGGAGTGCCTTATCAGTACACTGTGCTGCTCTTTCATCGCAGAAGACGAAGTTGAGTCGGGCAGGCATGTTTGGACATTTGTCTAGCCAAGTAGTGCCAATTTTCACACTGGTCCTGTTGGAGTTACTGCCACAATCACAGAAGCTACGTTACCTCTCTAAATGTACAGATGTGTCGGGGAAGATTAGCTGCATTAGGTTTTTCTATAACTGATAGCTGCCAACATTCTTCATTATACAGGAGTTTTGTTCCTCACTTATGGGTCTAAAGCCCTCTACAGAAAAAATGCAACACGTCTACTTCCAGAAGACTCGAAGGCCCTACTTGTAGGTTTTTTCGGCTTGTATCATAAGCGCCTCGTTTGGGTTACATGAACATTTTATAAACATGTACAGCGAAAATTTTGGGTGGCTGGTCGTTTTGTCGTTATCTTGTTCCTCGCAGTATTCTTAAGCATGTTGTGCATTACGTTGTCAATCTGGTTCATGTGCATAGAAGACATTACGAAGTTTTAGGCTACAGTATAAAAAGCCTGGAAGCAAGCTATCAATCATTTTTTAACAGAGTTGCTTAATCTCATACATGATACATCACTAAACTTTCGTGGGTATTCATCAATGTAAGCTCGTCTTAGTGTTATCCAAAATGAAGATGTGAGTCGACAGATGGAAACATCTAGTAATCAGGGTGAACAGTGGAAGTGCCTCAGACAGGCTGGCCGATGTTGCGAAAGGAGGACCTAATTTTTAGAAGTCACCTTGTCATCCTTGGCGTGTTAGTTTAAATAAGGTCAGTAATGACATCATCTTTTGGTGTAGGCGTGTGTGCCTGTTGGAAATGTTTGTCTGAAAAAAAAAAAAACCTATAACGCAGAAGAGTGCAGCCCTTGCTTCTTTTCAAGTTAGGTTGCGCTGATACAAAGTGTTCTCCTGTCGGAGGTTGGGGGTAAGGGAAGCAAAAAAAGATAAATGATAGAAAAGAAGAAAAAAGAAGAAAGAAAAGGGGGATGAAGTAAAAGTAGTGCTACACTGCTCCTACTTTGTATCCCCCCTTTTTTTTTCTTTTTTTTCCGTTGTTTTCTTTTTTCACCCTTTTTGTTACAATTGCATTGTCCCATCTAATGCATGAATCAATGACACATGGCTTTGCTATAGCAAAGATGGCTATGTGGTGTTGGATTGAACAGCGCAATGTACTTCATTCAGTTAATTACAGACTGATCAGTCTTGCAATAAGTGCTTCCTGTCTATCACCACACATGTTCAAATGAAAAGTTTGTGCTTGGCTCTTAGTATGCTGGTATATAGCTTGTGTCTTGGACTACTCAAAATGAATGTTGTTTTGCTGCTGTTTATGGTAATGAATTTATCCAACATGAAAATATTTTGCCTTGCAAACTTTGTCGGACCTGCCTTTCTTTTTCTTTCCTATGCAGGCATTGTATGTGAGGGAGGCAGTAACAGAGAGGTGATAGCTTGAGCTTCGGAAGAATAAATGCTGGCAGTGAAGCAATTACACATCCAACATCCCAGCCATTTTGCCAACCGTACTAAATGTGTTTTGAAAAAAAAATATTGTGCTCGGTTACTGTATTGAAAACAGCAAAATGCTAAAATATATCGCAGAGAACAAAATATTAGGCCACGTTGGTGTCTTCTGGACTTCCCAGGATGTCGTCTGGGTATTGTTTGTGAAAAGTAAAAAGTGTTTCAAAAATACTGCCTCTTTTACACCAAATTCGGTGTAGGTATTAAGTAAAGGTGATTGTGTGTAGTGCATGAAGCTCAGTAATATTAGTGCAATTTTTTTGCCAGATCAAAAGCAAGGAAGCAGTTCTCTTTATATGGCAAGTTATATGATTACACTTTGTCTTAAAGTAGAAATGAATTTTTGAAGTTTTCTTATGATGGCTGTTTTCTGCATTTGATATACGACAGCTTCCATTCCGAAGTTCTCCATGGCCCTCAATAGGAGACTTCAAAAATCATTTTCCTCATTTAAACAAAAATTGTAATGATAACACTTGCCATATAACAAGAACTGTTTATTTGCTTTCAACTTACACATAAAAGTAATATTCAATTAGACAAACACACAGCTCAAGTTGCATCTCAATGTGGACAAAAACGATTATATAGTGATATTTGTAATCTGGACCTAACATTATTTTTTTTCGTGAAATATAACTTCTGTGCAGTGAGTATTTGTGGCTCAAATATTCATACAAAGTGCAGTATTGCCATACAAGAAATGCAAACGATAAACAGTTTGGCTGAATTCTTCAAAGCCTATGTAGCGGAAAAATTGCACTAATGTTACTCGGCTTCAAATACTTTAAGAAGCACCTTTACTTAATATGTAGATCAAATTTGATATTGCAAGAAAAAGCGGTACTTCGAAATTTTTCTCACAAATAACACCCGCACGACATTCTGCGAAATTCTGATGGTACACACGTGACCACTACTTTTTCCTCTTCAAAACATTTCTGCAAATAGCTATTTTCAGAAGAGTAAATTACCATCATTTTTTTAAACTATACATCTGTGATGGTTGCCAGGCAGTATGGTTTGTATGTTTGGTGTAGAATAGCCCAGTGCGAAAAACAACAAATGTCTGAGCATCCTTTGACGCTCGGGCAATTTCGAAAGCATTTGTTTGTTAGCAGCAATTCAGTTAAGCCCTTGTCTTTATGCTTAGGCCCAGAAACAAAACACAAGTAATCAAAGTAGTCCTAAGAGTCATGCAGTCTCGCTGTTCCAAGGCTTGTGGAGCCTAATTTAGTGCAAGCTTCACCATTTTTTAAAAATTCAGATTCAACCAACAGGTTTTGGAGGCACAGTGCATTTTCAGCTAACTTGTTTCACACCAGTTACTTCGATAAAAAGTGGGAAGTAGAGGTAAAAATACCATTTTAAAGGCATTGTAGATAATAACAAAAAAGACTGCTTTCTTTTTTTGTGTGGTGCTTTGCCTGAACACTGTGCTTTTTGTGGTATATTTCGTTGTCTAGTGAACAGAGGCCTTAAAAACTAACATTAGCCATGTTGAGGTCGATTTCTTGGTTATAGTCATAGTAGCCATATTAAAAATATATGACTTCAAACTTGATTGTTCTTTTGAAGATGTTTTCTTGCATAATGATATTTCAGAGTCTTAGTCAATTTTGTGATAAGAAAACGTGATGTCATAATAGGGTCACTTTTTGTAGGGTCATTCAGTTCTACCTTACCTTTTATATTCCTAATAGAGCAGTTATTTTCAATACTGGTATTTAAAATGGAATGAGCATGCTGTATGTAGTAAAGTGTAAGCACTTACAGATAGCACATGCACCCAACTTTTCTGTTGGCGGTTTATTTCTGTTATTCTTGATTTATATGTGGGGTTTCACGTCCGAAAACCACGATATGATTATGAGAGAGGCCGTAGTGGAGGGCACTGGAAACTTCGACCACTTGGGGTTCTTTAACGTACACCCAAATCAGCACACGTGCCTACAGCATTTCTGCCACCATCGGAAATGGAGCCGGGATTTGATACCGCGACCTGTGAGTCAGCAGCCGAATTTCTGGTACTCTTGCTCCCCTATATGTGTGCAGTTCGGTTATAGTTATCTGGCTTGCACAGATATTTAATGGCACCTGCCTTGTCCTGCTTGCTTTCATGGTGATTTTAACCTTCATAAGTTACATAGGTTTACTCTCAAAATTGTTCAAGATGCCAATTTTGTGCACAAACTGTATAGTATAAAGGCAGCAGATATACATGCACACACTATTAAATGTACATTGAGAGCTTTCACTTGCAGTTTCTAAAGTTTTACTGTGCAGGAAGCATTTAAATCATAATTTCATAAGGACATATTAATCGATTATCTCTACCATTGAAAAGCGTGACAACCTAGTTATTTTAACTGTGATAAGCATGCCGTTTTCTTTGATGTGGCAGAACTAATTTATACACTCATTCCTTCTGTTATTCACATATGCATAACATGAAGGATTGTGTGCCTTACATTTTCAGTTTTATTGTGTGTGTTATATTTCTTGTGCATGTGAACTAATGTGCTAACATGTGTCTCTGACATTATTTGTGCCAATTATTTTCATTTCCAGGTGCCTATGAAGGACACAAGTTCTATGGCAGTGACCTTCCAAATTTACAGTGGTGCCGGAGCCTCAAGCAGCATTTCGCCGATCTCCACAAGGCGTTCATGATACAAACACAGCGCCACACTTTCACAGTGCTATGCTATGATTATTATTTATGTTTAAACATTTCGTTCTAAAATTGCTGTTACATTGTGTTTTGTGCCACCATCCTGTGGCTTAGGTGGAGCTCGTGAAATTACGGTGTAGTCACCTCATTTGTGTACCATCAACACTGCAATGTCACCATTCTCAGCTGGAGCATACAGACAAATAAAAAAATATATTGATTGTAGCAGGGCTGGTGTGTATAATAATGCTTCTCTATTGATAATAATAACTTTATAAGTTCTTTAGGTCTTGCATAGAACACTGCATTAATGTGTTGCAATGTAACCACCATTTATGATCGCTAGCATGTTAATTTAGTAGTTTTGTAATGTATTTTATTTGAAAGGCAATTTTGCTTCCGCATCACGACAATTAGAAAGATGCCGATGATTCAATCCCTCATTAAGTAGCTTCTTAACACATTTGTTTCTTTCAAGCCTTTGTTTACTCATCAAGGCTGTTTCAGATAGCAAACATATTTCACCTTCATGCAACATATTAAGAATGAAATATTCATATATATTTCTACACAGTACTTGCTTTTGCAAACAACGTGAATGGCCAATTGCTTTTACTCGAGATCTAGGATGTCCATTTGATCTTTGCAAGATGCAGCAGATAGCTGCATAGTTTCTGCATTATGCTAATTTCCGTAAGCTGCTTATCGGGTAATTTAGCATGATATGGCACTTTCCGTAAGCTGCGGATGTCCGCAACTTTCTGCACGATATGGCGCGTTCCGTAAGCTGCGGATGTCCGCATCTTTTCGCATGATATGGCGCTTTCCGTAAGCAGCGGATGTTCGCATCTTTCCGCATGATGCGGCTTTCCGTAGTCCAATAATTGCGTATGTACGGATCCGTATATGCGGAACGTTTCAGTAGGGTATTGTTGTGTAGCCTTAGCTGACATGCGGGGCTATTCGTCAAAAAGACGCCCAATGTGTTTGCGGCTCACCATTTCGCCTTCCTTCTGGTTCATTGGACAGTCGTTAACAAGGCTTAGAAAACTAAGTAGACCCCAGCTTTCGGCTCATGAGGCACCATGAAAAAAAAATGACCGCTTACTTTCGTGCCCATCAGATCAGATAATGATCTCAACCTGCTAACCACGATTACACATCCTCTCCCTACTGAAACGTTCCGTAAGATGCGGAGACCTCACATACGGAATTATTGGAATATGGAAGACGTATGATGCGGACTCCGCATAAGACGTATGATGCGGACTCCGCATCCCATGGAAAGACGTATCATGCGGAAATTACTGAAATGTGTGCATGTTACGTCTGAATCTAGTGCAAAGCAATATAATGTGTAAATTGAATAGACGTCCACATCTTGAGTACATGCTATACTGTGTACAAATCACAATATTTCTTAAATGTGCATGATGAGGGATTGAACCATCGGCATCTTACTAATTGTCGTGATGCGGAAGCAAAATTACCTTTTAAATAAAATACATTACAAAACTACTAAACATGCTAGCGATTATAAATGGTGGTTACATTGCAACACATTAATGCAGTGTTCTAAGCAAGACTTAAAGAACTTATAATGTTATTATTATCAATAGAGAAGCATTAATATACACATCAGCCCTGCTACAATCAATATGTTTTTTTATGTGTCTGTATGCTCCAGCTGTGAATAGTGACATTGCAGTGTTGATCGTACACAAATCAGGTGACTGCACCGCAATTTCACGAGCTCCACCTAAGCCACAGGATGGTGGCACAATGTAACAGCAATTTTAGAACGAATTGTTTAAACATAAATAATAATCATAGCACTGTGAAAGTGTGGCGCTGTGTTTATCTCATGAATGCCTTGTGGAGATCGGCGAAATGCTGCTTGAGGCTCCGGCACCACTGTAAATTTCGAAGGTCACTGCGATAGAACTTATGTGTCCTTCATAGGCACCTGGAAATGAAAATAATTGGCACAAATAATGTCAGAGACACATGTTAGCACAATAGTTTACATGCACAAGAAATATAACACACAGAATGAAACTGAAAATTTAAGGCACACAATCCTTCATGTTATGCATATGTGAATAATAGAAGGAATGAGTGTATAAATTAGTTCTGCCACATCAAAAAAACAGCATGCTTATCACAGTGAAAATAACTAGGTTGTCACGATTTTCAATGGTAGAGATAATCGATTAATATGTCCTTATGAAATTATGATTTAAACGCTTCCTGCACAGTAAAACTTTAGGAACTGCAAGTGAAAGCTCTCAATGTTCATTTAATAGTGTGTGCATGTACATTTGCTGCCTTTATACTATACACTTTGTGCACAAAATTGGCATCTTGAACAATTTTGAGAGTTAAACCTTTGCAACTTATGAAGGTTAAAATCACCATGAAAGCAAGCAGGACCAGGCAGGTGCCATTAAAAATCTGTGCAATCCAGATAACTATAACCGAACTGCACACATATAGGGGAGCAAAAGTAACAGAAATACGGCTGCTGACCCGCATGTCGCGGTATCAAACCCCGGCTCCATTTCCGATGGAGGCAGAAATGCTGTAGGCACGTGTGCTCAGATTTGGGTGTACGTTAAAGAACCCCAAGTGGTCGAAGTTTCCAGTGCCCTCCACTACGGCGTCTCTCATAATCATATAGTGGTTTTCGGACGTGAAACCCCACATATAAATCAAGAATAACAGAAATAAACTGCAAACAGAAAAGTTGGGTGCATGTGCTATCTGTGTGTGCTTACACCTTACTACATACAGCATGCTCATTCCATTTTAAATACCGATATTGAAAATAACTGCTCTATTAGGAATGTAAAAGGTAAGGTAGAACTGAACGACTCTACAAAAAGTGACCCTATTATGACATCACGTTTTCTTATAACAAAATTGACTGAGACTCTCAAATATCATTATGCAAGAAAAAATCTTCAAAAAAACAATCAAGTTTGAAGTCATAATTATTTATATGGCTACTATGACTATAACCAAGAAATCGACCTCAACATGGCTAATGTTAGTTTTTAAGGCCTATGTTCACTAGACAATGAACTATACCACAAAAAGCACAGCGTTCAGGCAAACCACCACACAAAAAAAGAAAGCAGTCCTTTTTGTTATTACCTACAATGCCTTTAAAATGGTATTTTTACCTCTACTTTCCGCTTTTTATCTAAGTAACTGGTGTGAAACAAGTTAGCTGAAAATGCACTGTGCCTCCAAAACCTGTTGGTTGAATCTGAATTTTTTAAAAAATGGTGAAGCTTGCACTAAATTAGGCTCCACAAGCCTTGGAACAGTGAGACTACATGACTCTTAGGACTACTTTAGTTACTTGTGTTTTGTTTCTGGGCCTAAGCATAAAGACAAGGGCTTAACTGAATTGCTGCTAACAAACAAATGCTTTCGAAATTGCCCGAGCGTCAAAGGATGCTCAGCCATTTGTTGTTTTTTGCACTGGGCTATTCTACACCAAACATACAAACCATACTGCCTGGCGACCATCACAGATGTATAGTTTAAAAAATGATGGTAATTTACTCTTCTGAAAATAGTTATTTGCAGAAATGCTTTGAAGAGAAAAGAGTAGTGGTCACGTGGGTACCTTCAGAATTTCGCAGAATGTCGTGCGGGTGTTATTTGTGAGAAAAATTTCAATGTACCACTTTTTCTTGCCATATCCAATTTGATCTACATATTAAGTAAAGATGCTTCTTAAAGAATTTGAAGTCAAGTAACATTAGTGCAATTTATCTGCTACATAGGCTTTGAAGAATTCAGCCAAACTGTTTATTGTTTGCATTTCTTGTATGGCAATACTGCATTTTGTATGAATATTTGAGCCACAAATACTCACTGCACAGAAGTTATATTTTACGAAAAAAAATAATGTAAGGTCCAGATTACAAATATCACTATATAATCGTTTTTGTCCACATTGAGATGCAATTTGAGCTGTGTGTTTGTCTAATTGAAAATTACTTTTATATGTAAGTTGAAAGCAAATAAACAGTTCTTGTTACATGGCAAGTGTTATCATTACAATTTTTGTCTAAATGAGGAAAATGCTTTTTGAAGTCTCCTATGTAGGGCCATGGGGAACTTCGGAACGGAAGCTGTCGTACATCAAATGCAGAAAACAGCCATCATAAGAAAACTTCAAAAATTCATTTCTACTTTAAGACAAAGTGTAATCATATAACTTGCCATATAAAGAGAACTGCTTCCTTGCTTTTGATGTGGCGAAAAAATTGCACTAATATTACTGAGCTTCATGCACTACACACAATCACCTTTACTTAATACCAAGACCGATTTTAGTGTAGAAGAGGCAGTATTTTTGAAACACTTTACTTTTTACAAACAACACCCAGACGACATCCTGGGAAGTTCAGAAGGCACCAACGTGGCCTAATATTTTGTTCTCTGCGATATACTTTAGCATTTTGCTGCGATATACTTTAGCATTTTCAGAAAAATACAGTAAACGAGCACAATATTTTTTTTTCAAAACACATTTAGGACGGTTGGCAAAATGGCTGGGATGTTTGATGCGTAATTGCCTCACTGCCAGCATTTATTCTTCCGAAGCTCAAGCTATCACCTCTCTGTTACTGCCTCCCTCACATACAATGCCTGCATAGGAAAGAAAAAGAAAGGCAGGTCCGACAAAGTTCACAAGGCAAGATATTTTCATGTTGGATAAATTCATTACCATAAACAGCAGCAAAATAACATTCATTTTGAGTAGTCCAAGACACAAGCTATATACCAGCATACTAAGAGCCAAGCACAAACTTTTCAATTGAACATGTGTGGTGATAGACAGGAAGCACTTATTGCAAGACTGATCAGTCTGTAATTAACTAAATGAAGTACAATGCACTGCTCAATCCAACACCACATAGGCATCTTTGCTATAGCAAAGCCATGTGTCATTGATTCATGCACTAGATGGGACAATGCAAATGTAACAAAAAAGGTGAAAAAAGAAAACAAGGGAAAAAAAAGAAGAAAAGGGGGGATGCAAAGTAGGAGCAGTGTAGCACTACTTTTACTTTGCATTCCCCTTTTCTTTCTTCTTTTTTCTTCTTTTCTATCATTTATCTTTTTTTTTGCTTCCCTTACCCCCAACCTCCGACAGGAGAACACTTTGTATCAGCGCAACCTAACTTGAAAAGAAGCAACGGCTGCACTCTTCTGCGTTATAGGTTTTTTTTTCAGACAAACATTTCCAACAGGCACACACGCCTATACCAAAAGATGATGTCAATACTGACCCCATTTAAACTAACACGCCAAGGATGACAAGGTGACTTCTAAAAAATAGGTCCTCCTATCGCAACATCGGCCAGCCTGTCTGAAGCACTTCTACTGTTCACCCTGATTACCCCACTAGATGTTTCCATCTGTCGACTCACATCTTCATTTTGGATAGCACTAAGACGAGCTTACATTGATGAATACGCACGAAAGTTTAGTGATGTATCATGTATCAGATTAAGCAACTCTGTTAAAAAATTATTGATAGCTTGCTTCCAGGCTTTTTATACTGTAGCCTGAAACTTCGTAATGTCTTCTATGCACATGAACCAGATTGACAACGTAATGCACAACATGCTTAAGAATACTGCGAGGAACAAGATAACGACAAAACGACCAGCCACCCAAAATTTTTGCTGTACATGTTTATAAAATGTTCATGTACCCCAAACGAGGTGCTTATGATACAAGCCGAAAAAACCTACAAGTAGGGCCTTCGAGTCTTCTGGAAGTAGACGTGTTGCATTTTTTCTGTAGAGGGCTTTAGACCCATAAGTGAGGAACAAAACTCCTGTATAATGAAGAATGTTGGCAGCTATCAGTTATAGAAAAACCTAATGCAGCTAATCTTCCCCGACACATCTGTACATTTAGAGAGGTAACGTAGCTTCTGTGATTGTGGCAGTAACTCCAACAGGACCAGTGTGAAAATTGGCACTACTTGGCTAGACAAATGTCCAAACATGCCTGCCCGACTCGCTCTAGCCATCCTGGCTGAATCTGACACATGATTTCTTAACTGCTGGCTGGACAAAAACAAAACCACTGAAGCACTCACAATACACAGCGTGAAGTTCCTCTGGAGTGGTCAACTTCGTCTTCTGCGATGAAAGAGCAGCACAGTGTACTGATAAGGCACTCCTTGCAATGGTTTTCAATGCCACACAGTGACCTTGCTGTTCCTGTCGAAGAGAGCTTCGCGAGCTTGCTCTTTTCTGGGGGCTGCTGCCGCACCTCGTTTTCTGCTCAAGGTCAACCTGCATAAAGTTGTAGACTAGGCTTTAAGAGTTGTATATAATGATATACAAATTTTCGCTGAACACACATTTCCTCGTGGCGCACTGAGGAATTTCTTATAAAACTTGAGGCCTCGCATATGCAAACATTTACAATCGATCCGAAGATGCACTCGACTCTAAAGAAGCAAGTTTGTTATGTAGTGTATATAAAGAAAGGTCATTCAGCACAACCACAACTACAGTTGCACACGAAAACGACATTTTACACGATCCTGTTTATTTACATGGACCATTTTATTTTATTTACACGGTCCATTTTACACGGTCCTGTTTTACACGATCTGGTCTGCATGAACTCTTGAACCGGGCACCATATAGGTTGAAAGACACACACTGACTTTGAGACAAACCTAGTTTCCCGTGGAGCATCCTCTTGCACTATAACAACACATCTCAATCTAGTTAGTTGGTCAGAACGAGGTGAAAACAGCTCGCACTTGAAAAGCACGGGCAGAAGTAAACGCCTGCACCCTGTGCTTTCTGTACATTCTCGTTGAGGGTGCAGTTTTCACCTTATCCTTAGGCAATTTCGCATTTATAGCATTGTTCGATGCATAATCTTTGTGGCGTTAAAGTGTGTGATACCGTCATGTGTATCCCATGTAATTTATAAAAATAGAATACAAGATAGCTTGATTCAAAAATAACAAAGTGCATCCAGTGCCATGTCCTGTAGCCATTCTTTAGGCAAGTGGCAGAATGATTTATTCTTCAAAACATATCTTACTTGTAACCACTACAAGAGCTAACTCGTACACTGGCACATTCTGTTTGCCTCTTCAGATTATAAGGTACCTTTTTTACACCAGAAAATCTTCATGAAGAATAGAAGTGTTGTATTTGTAAAGAAAGAAAAGTAGAAGGAAAAAAAGATATTGATTGATTTGTGGGGTTTAACGTCCCAAAACCACCATATGATTATGAGAGACGCCGTAGTGGAGGGCTCCGGAAATTTTGACCACCTGGGGTTCTTTACCGTGCACCCAAATCTGAGTACACGGGCCTACAACATTTCCGCCTCCATCAGAAATGCAGCCGCCACAGCCGGGATTCGAATCCGCAACCTGCAGGGCCGGCAGCCGAGTACCTTAGCCACTAGACCACCGTGGCGGGGCAGGAAAAAAAAAGATAACCTGCCCTGTACAGGGACCGAGCCTGCGAACTTCTAATAACATGTCCGATGCTCTATCAACTGAGCTACCATGGCGGCCATGCCTCTTCCATTTTGTACGGTATATATGTGCATTTGAAGCAGCGATGGCGTAGTGGTTAGAGCATCCGCCTCGCATGCAAGAGGTCCGTGGTTCAAATCCCGGTACCGCGCAGTTCCCAACCGGATTAAAAAAACAAAAAAAAAATCCGCGTGTTGATGGAACTGCATTAGGAGGCCTGGGGTGCGGCCTCACCGGCAAACACCGCCGAGAACGCACTCCCTCACCAGAGAAGGATTGGCCACCCTGGTGCAGTATCTGGCCACTACCTCCCACATGCTTACGTCAAATAACTCACGGCCCTCAGTCCCCAGCAGCTGCGAAGCAACTGACCACGGCGGCGGTCAGATCTGCAACGCAGCAGAGGGTGCTAAGAATCTCTGGATCCGGACAGGCCGCCATTGGAACCTGAACTTGGCAACGTTTAACGCTAGAACCTTATCTAGTGAGGGAAGTCTAGCTGTACTATTCGAGGAGCTAGAGGGTGTTAAATGGGATATAATAGGGCTCAGTGAGATTAGGAGGACAGATGAGGCCTATACGGTGCTACAGAATGGGCACGTCCTTTGCTACAGGGGCTTGGCAGACAGAAGAGAACTGGGAGTGGGGTTCCTAATTCACAGAAACATAGCGGGCAACATAGAGGAATACTATAGCATTAATGAAAGGGTGGCAGGTATCGTAATTAAACTGAATAAAAGATACAAAATGAAGGTAGTACAGGCTTACGCGCCTACATCCAGCCATGATGACGCTTCAGTTGAAAGCTTCTATGAAGACGTGGAATCGGCAATGAGTAAGGTAAAAACACAGTATACTATGGTGATGGGCGACTTTAATGCAAAGGTAGGGAAGAAGCAGGCTGGAGACCAGGCAGTAGGAGATTATGGCATCGGTACTAGAAACGCCAGAGGAGAGCTACTAGTAGAATTCGCAGAACGCAATAATTTACGGATTTTGAATACCTTCTACCGAAAACGAGAAAATCGCAAGTGGACATGGAGGAGCCCTAATGGCGAAAATAAGAACGAAATAGACTTTATAATGAGTGCACACCCTGGAATCGTTAAGGATGTGGAAGTGATTGGCAAGGTACGATGCAGTGACCATAGAATGGTACGGTCTCGAATTCGCCTAGACTTGAAGAAGGAACGACAGAAACTGATACGCAAGAAGCCAATCAATCAGCTAGCACTGAGAGGGAAAGTACAGGAATTCGGAGTGTCGCTGCAGAACAGGTATTCGGCTCTTAGTGAGGAAACCAACCTTAGCGTAGATACAATGAATGATAATCTGACGAGTATCATTACGGAGTGTGCAGTGGAAGTTGGAGGCCGGGTAGTTAGACAGGACACTGGCAAGCTTTCCCAAGAAACGAAGAACCTAATTAAGAAGCGTCAAATCATGAAAGCGTCAAGTACAACAGACAAAATAGAACTGGCAGAGCTTTCGAAGTTGATTAATAGACGTAAGGTATGCGATGTAAGAAGGTATAACATGGAGAGAATTGAACACGCTCTGAAAAACGGAGGAAGTGTCAAAGCATTGAAGAGGAAACTTGGGATAGGCAAAAGTCGGATGTATGCACTAAGGGACAAAGAAGGCAAAATAACTACCAATATGGATAGGATAGTTAAAATAGTGGAGGAGTTTTACAGAGATCTGTACAGTAGCCGAGACAACCACGACCTTAATACTATAAGAACTAGCAGTAACCCAGATGACACCCCACCAGTAATGATAGAAGAAGTCAGAAAAGCTTTGGAGAGCATGCAAAGAGGCAAAGCTGCTGGTGAGGATCAGGTAACATCAGATTTGCTGAAAGATGGAGGACAGATTGTGTTAGAAAAACTAGCCACCCTGTTTACGAGGTGTCTCCTGACGGGAAGAGTACCAGAGTCTTGGAAGAACGCTAACATCATCTTAATACATAAGAAAGGAGATGACAAGGACTTGAAGAATTACAGGCCGATCAGCTTGCTCTCTGTAGTATACAAGCTATTTACAAAGGTAATTGCTAACAGAGTAAAGAAAACATTAGAATTCAATTAACCAAAGGAACAAGCAGGATTTCGAACAGGCTACTCAACAATTGACCACATTCATACTATCAATCAGGTAATAGAGAAATGCTCAGAGTATAACCAACCACTATACATAGCCTTCATAGATTACGAGAAGGCGTTTGATTCAGTAGAAATATCAGCCGTCATGCAAACACTGCGGAATCAGGGCGTAGATGAAGTATATATAAACATTCTGGAAGAAATCTACAGGGGATCAACTGCTACCATAGTGCTTCATAAAGAAAGCAACAGAATACCAATCAAGAAGGGTGTAAGGCAGGGGGACACAATTTCCCCAATGCTATTTACCGCGTGCTTACACGAGGTTTTCGGAAGCCTAGAATGGGAGCAGTTAGGGATAAGAGTCAATGGAGAATACCTTAGTAACCTGCGCTTCGCCGATGACATTGCATTGCTGAGTAACTCGGGGGACGAATTGCAACTCATGATTACGGAGTTAGACAAGGAGAGCAGAAAGGTGGGTCTTAAAATTAATCTGCAGAAAACGAAAGTAATGTACAACAACCTCGGCAAGGAGCAGCGCTTCGAGATAGGTAATAGTGCACTTGAAGTTGTAAAAGACTATGTCTACTTAGGGCAGGTAATAACCGCAGAGCCGAACCACGAGATTGAAGTAACTAGAAGAATAAGAATGGGGTGGAGCACATTCGGCAAGCACTCTCAAATTATGACAGGTAGATTGCCACTATCCCTCAAGAGGAAGGTATATAACAGCTGTATCTTGCCGGTACTTAGCTACGGAGCAGAAACCTGGAGACTTACAAAGAGGGTTCAGCTTAAATTGAGGACGACGCAGCGAGCAATGGAAAGAAAAATGGTAGGTGTAACCTTAAGAGACAAGAAGAGAGCAGAGTGGATTAGGGAACAAACGGGGGTTAAGGATATCATAGCTGAAATCAAGATGAAGAAATGGACATGGGCAGGGCATGTAGCGCGTAGACAGGATAACCGCTGGTCATTAAGGGTAACTGACTGGATTCCCAGAGAAGGGAAGCGGGTTAGGGGGAGACAGAAGGTTAGGTGGGCAGATGAGATTAAGAAGTTTGCGGGTATAAATTGGCAGCAGCAAGCACAGGACCGGGTTAACTGGCGGAACATGGGAGAGGCCTTTGTCCTGCAGTGGACGTAGTCAGGCTGATGATGATGATGATGATGATGATATGTGCATTTATACATGGAAGGGTCAGTCAGCGCTGCCTGTTACCACTAAGGCGAGTGTGGGACACCTTTTTTTTGCCTACTGGCAATTACATTACGATTGCAATTACGTTACGATTACTTCCAATATCCCTATACTTCTTTGGCAGCATTATGCATCTGTCCGTTCTCAGAAAATCTGCTAGTCACAGGAGGAGGCAATAGTTCGCCCTCCCACCTGATTGCATGTACTTGAACACATGCACAACTGATCAAAAAAAAAACAAGTCACACACCGCTAAGATTACTGAGATTCGCTGTTTCAGATTCATGAGTAAAGGAAAGAACTATAATTTTAAGGGTTTGTTGTCTTTGTTGAACACATTATAATGAGAACTAGCAGAAAATGATGCCAAACAAACTATAGGGGATGTTATCAAAAGTAACTTTAACAAAATTGTGAGAAGAAAAGTGAACAAAAACGTAACTTGGCAACGTTTTTTGACAATTGAAGTGACATTACTTTTTATAACATCCCTTTATTTTACTGGGTAATGTTGTCGGGTAATTCTCATTATTAGAGTGGTGAGTAGGCTGACAAAGAAAGTATATGGCATTGATACTTCTTTTGAACACCTAATAGTTTGAGGACCTTAAAAGAGCGGAAGATATTTTGAGTAGACCGGAATATTTAGTTGGAGCGAAAAAAAAAACGTACACACATTTTTACCAGGCTTTTTAACACATTTTGAGACATAAAAGTGTATACTGCCAGTAATGTTAAGTACCATTACTTTTGTCACACTATGCACTGTAGCAGGTGTAGTTAGAGTGGTGATAGTGAAGGATTAATCAAGCACGCCACCAACTGTGTTCACATCAATGGTCGCGTATTTTAAAAATAAACCTGCTGTATAGTAAAAAAAATTTTAGAGCATTTATGATTTTATCGAAATCAAGTTAAACCGACTGGGTAAGCAAATCATTTGCATAAAATCAAAAGGCATCAAGTGATGCATGTATTATAACTATGTGAACAATTTCAGCAATGCAGGGCAAAGTGACAACAGTTCTATTAAAAACCCCTCTCATTATAACATGCATGAAAAGCACCACACCAGAATATTTTATAGTGCATGTAATATCGAGACTACTAGACTGTCTATTGACCTTTTAGAAGAAGGGTATCTCCTTCACATTCAAGGGGCAACCACTTATCCTTTTCCTGAGCTTTTCTGTGAATATTTCCTGAATTTCAGATATCATTAGGATTGATTTAGAGTAAACAGATTTTGCTTACGCACTGAAACCTAGTTCTGTATGTAACTGCAATTATGGGTACCAAACCATCTCCAATTAATTTTTAACATTTAACTTATTTTTTAACTGCAGCAGCACAACTAGCTATGGGTGCCCAAAAAGTAGCTAGAAACAATACCTTTACCTCTTTGAGCCTTTTGGAAGTGTTCAGCTTCTCAGTGCTCACCTTACAACATTTTTTTTAAATACGTGTTTGTATGCCCACTGCTCTTGCTCCTTGTACAGTGAGGAGGAGCACATGGCAAGAAGAGACAAGAAAGAAGCATAGCGAAAAAAAGCGAAATAAGCGAGGACCTCTTTTGTATCGTACAATGTGTGTAACATTACTATTGCGACAACATATAGACAAATTATCACGGCTATGTATCCATTGTAGAGTCATACACAGCTGCAACACCACGACTAAATTTCAACCTTGTGTTGGTTTAGGATCCCTTTATAGTGGCAAGCTAATGATATCAGCATTTGTTTGGCACATAATAAGATGCAGTGAAATGTGATATGGTAATCTCATTTAGAATGCACGTCATGTGGCTTCATTGTATATGTAGCCACAAGTAACTCTGGTTGCAAAGCAATATGGCAGAGCCTAAACAGACGTCACCGACCACTCCAATCTGAACTTGCCTTTGCTACTTGCCCATTATCATCCCAGCAAAAAATGAATAACTGAATCTGCTACAGATAAGTGCTAGCTTATGCTAAGGACCAAGTATGAAGGGTGTTTTGTCATTATTGAGATCAGTTATTTGTGCAAGAACACTTGCTGTCAAACAAAAATACATTGCTGTCGAAGCATCAAGACTCAAATATAAAGCAAAAAGAAGTGTCTCTTTAAAAATTACAGGCCACAAGGCAAGATAAATATTTGATATACTTGGGATGTAAGGCACGCACAAGAGGTGCTGCCATATTATACTTTTCCTTGTGTTGAAACCTGCTTGCTTTACTCACCCAACACATCTGTAAAGATGCCGTGAAAACACCAAGGAGCTGATGCAGCAAGGTTGAACACATGTCCAGGGATTTCACCATTCCTAAGCAGCCCTACAGCCTCCACAGTCCTGCAACCATTTGTAAGATAAATATAGTTCTACCCAAAGTTCTCGGTTTACAGACACACATGCAAGACACATAACCACTCTATAGGAAGTTTGCATGATAATGCGCTGAGTAGCAAAACGGATGCCAATATCAAGTATCCCGGCCTGCCGCTTCTTTCTTTCGGTTCTTCATTAATCAATCCATGGTTATTAAATGTTGCTCCAATGTGAAGTGTAGTGGCAGTCCGGTGAAGAATTGCAATGTATTTAGAACACAGTCCAATTCATGGCAAGTAAGCATGCAATAGCGTTTGGTCAGCTCTTCGAGAAAAGAGCATGAATTTTAGCTAAAACCCATAGTTTTTTTAAACACCATTCAATTTGATAAAAAAGTTGTGAGCATTATGTAAAGGAACACGGATTCCTGTTTAATCAATGATTTCTTATAATGTACTGATATGAATGCAACTAACTGAATATGAAACGATAAATTTTGCTCGAGAATTTAGAGTTAGGAACACTATCGCACTTGCCTGCTGCATCTTGTCCAAAACAGCGGCAAGATAGGCTAGTTTGTGTAGGTGAGTAGTAATGAGCAGTGCAAAGTAACAACAAGAAACACCAGTAACAACAGTATGGGGCAAGCACAGACTGCCAACTGTATAATTTATTACACAAAAGTTCGCCTGAATATCAGAATCGGATACATCTCGGTGGTCTATCAGGAATGTCACAAACAACTTCCTTGCCAACCAGCCCTTGCACAGAGGGAGGGAATGGCTGGCACGGTGCTCGAAGTGACGTCACACTATTTGCAAACATAGAGAGGTTTCTTACTTAGGCAACATTTTGCACAATATATTTTTTAGATGCAAGACTGTACTCATCCACATTGATCATACTGATGTCTTTTGTTGTTACTTTTTGCTGTGAGTTACTAGGCATTTAGTCACCATGATCTTTAAAAGCTAATTTCAGTGTTCTCTCTCATATTGCTGACAACTTTGTTGTTGCATAAATTGGGCAAAAAAGCAACACAGAAAGGCTGTCACAATAAATACACCAACATGGGTATTCTCCTGCAAACAAAAGTCGGCACTGGTCCTGTCATTACCCGTCTTCCTTCTCTCTTTGCCTTGTTTGTGCTGAAACAGCCAAACACCTGATGAGTTAGATGAGAAATATTAACGCATCAAAACTATAAGTGCTTGCATCAGCAACTACACAACAGCGTGATAACCGCACCCCTGCCACACAGCAGCGAAACATATTTTGAACATGCTGGCAGTGTATTATTTTATAAAAAGCAACTCTGGCAGATTACAAAATCTCACATTGTGCATGCAAGTTTTCTTCAAAGTCAGGCGTACAATGTAGGTGCTGGCCGGTACATTATTAGTTACAAGCAAAGGCGTCTTGCAGGTACACATGCAGATTGCACGAACACCTCTCTCTCTCTCTCTCTACACTAGGCACACACATTATATCTTTCAACAAGCACACGCCACTGTTTAGGGGTATAATAACGCTCTACCGTGAACGTATGCTAATCAACCCACTTAGGCGGTTGGCTAGGTGAATCGAGCCAAGTTACAAATTGTATTGCCTGCGAACGTAAACAAAATGCTCCTTTGCATCAAATGGCACTGCAGGCTTCGTTTAATCAACAACGTAGCAAGCGCCGTGTGCGTCTTCCTCACTACATTGCACATGAAAAAAATCGATCACCATACTTATGCATGTTGCTGCAGTTGTCTCGAATTAGCTCCAGTAAGGCCGCGCCGATGCGCCATGGCTCTGCTGGCGTTAGCGTTGTCAAAGCGAATCGGCAACCGCACTCGCAAAGGCGCGTAAGGTTGCCGTTTCACGACGCCTCGTTCGAGTGCAGCAACACACACTTGCCCTGAGTGGCATACTTGGTCTACATAAAAAAGTGTCCCTCTTACCTTTAGTTTCTTTCACACTGTTCTGAGGGAAGCGACCACAGGCGTCAGCCGTCACCTCGGAGTCCTTCGAGCGCCCGCCCAACCCGCCGATTCCTTGGACGACTCGCACTTGATCCGCACTCGGACAACCGCGGGAATAGGGCGCAATCTTAGCACATCACACGAACGAGGAACGGCGCTTCCTTGCGTAAATTTAACATTTCGTGCTCTCGTGTGTAGCAGCGCGAACACATGAGACACGCACCGAAACGGCATGCCCACGAAAACAAAGAAGACAAACAACACGTGGCTTTAGCTGTGAATGGATTTGACTTAGATATCTGTGTGAGAAAAATAAAAAAAAAACATCTGTCGCTGCTATAAACTGAAAAAAAATGTATGTTATCTGGCAAAATAACTTTCAAAGTGATAAAAGGTTATTCAAAAAACAAGTTACAACTTATGAATATTTTCGGAGGTCTTTGTTTTGTTTTTGTTCTAGCAGACGACAGCCTCCTACTGCTTCTACGACAGACGTAGTGCGGTTTCACGTTCGGTGCGTGTCACCGACGCAAAGCTCTACAGTAGTGATATCAGAGTTATCAATTCTCAATGAATCATAGGATGGCTACAAAGCAGTAACATTTTGACATAGTGCAGTACGCAATCTTTCAAGGTATGACGTTTCTTTGCTCTGAAGCAAATCGAAGCAAGCCGGCCGGCGCAATCAGCTGATGTCGCCGCTACGCGAGGCATGGTCGTGCGCAATAGCGTCGCGCCCCGCGCTCGATTTGTCATAAAGCGATAAAGCTACTAAGTGGAATACAGCTAGATGCAGGGATTAATGGCGTATCACTCTAATTCCCTGTGGTGGCCGACTCAATCGCAAGAGAGCCCCGGGAAACAACCTTCAACTGCTCAAGCTTGTGTGTGGGTGTAAAAATACTTGTTTTCATCCGCGGCGGGGCAGCAATCTATAGTTGAAAGACATGCGAAAAGCATGTGCCGTATATACAGTCCCAAAACATATGCACACAACAATAGATACGATCGCATATCGTACATAAATATGCCAGCACATAGCGTGTAAAAACAAATTTATATTCATAACTTAAACTCACGTGCTACCTTCAGCGCGAATAGCTTAGCAAGCTAACGCACTCAGTTCACGTACGCGAGCACAACTAAGTGGCGCAGGTTCGAGTCCTGCCAAGATTAATTTTTTTTGTTTTTTTTTCAACGTTTTCATTGTACTGCTATCTTTTCTAATGCCTTAGGTTCTAAAACAAAATAAAATCAATATTGCGTTCAAGTACGTATGTGGGACTGTGTTTTTTGCGCAACAGTTATTAGTATTTTTATTTTCATTATTAATTTTTTTATTTATTTCATAATATAACAAAATTAAGGACTAAGGGAAACAATGGGTCTGCTTGATTGTGAAGGGACTCGAGAAGTGAGAAAACTCAAACCAAAAAATTTATTTGAGAAAAAACTGAGCATTTCACAGCCGGACCAGTTTCTTCAAGGGTAGGTCCTAGGTATGCGCTAGACTCGCTATATGACTTACTTACTTGTATAACTTATTACTATTGTTCTTGTGTCGCATTCTGACTGCCTGTTTTGTTTACTTGATGTTATTTTATGTAAGTTCACTGTTTACTTTTCTTTGTGTTGCGTATTTTACGTGCTGTTATAATTATAATTTTATTGTTATATTTAACCGAGGGTCCCCCTGCAGTCGCTTGACTTTGGGACCCTCGTCTGCATACTACATTCTACGAATTTTGTATTTTGAATGAATGAATAAACTGAACTGAATAAACTGAACTGAATAAACTGACTGATCTCAAGCTGTGGCAGTTGAGGGAAGGCAATATCACCGAGAAGCAGTTCCAAAATATATTTTGGTTGATGTTTTTTGATTCCTCCAAAATAAGGACTGCACAATTGGGATCGAGCCAAACCAAGAATTGCGGGCACGAAGTCATCAGACAGAAAATGAATAATGTTGATTGTTTGAAAAATTGCCCTTAATAAAAGGAAGAGTTATGGAGTGCTACGTAGCTTAACTCGCAGTAGGAATTTTATATATACATATAGATAGTTTAAAATGGACAATGTTGCACACACAGACATTGGTTAAATTTCTTTGCAGCACAGTTGAAGCATCTATGTAGAACTGAAGCATCAAGAGAAGCTCATGCGTCCTCACTTTATTGCGCTTTACATAGCTTGTATGCGTCCATGCAGCCATGATATGATATATTTTAAAGCATTTGTTTAACCTATAATCTTCTTATTCATTAAAGCTGGCCCATAAGTTGTGTCTTATGTAGCACTACAATTGAAGCGTAATCTGCATGGTGGTCTGAAACAATGCTTTTGAAAATCTCAAAACGACCCCGCTCTATACACGACCATCCGTGCATCAGTGATAAGCACCATTATGTGTTTGTACATATCAGTTGTGCTCTCATACTTAATTATTTTTCTGACCACTCCCTCTGCCCCTACCTCGTTTCTGTCGTGAAGCTGTGGCAAGTTGTGTATAGCTGTATTTATATTGTAGGAGCACATACTATCAATAAAAATTATTTTTAGGCTACATGCAATTAGTTTTCATAGATTTTCATTTCTTTTGTCGGTGCTCAGGAGAGCTAAGCTCATGGTCGATATTTTAAAATGACATTTCTCTTTGCCAATGTTAATAGAACAGTTTCATTAATATTGACAAGTTCATTCACATTGAATTTAGTTCTCATTATTATTGTTTCTACCAAAAAACGAGCCCTTGAAGTTATGCTTTTTTGCTTGATTTGTTTTCGTGTGACAGCATGCAAGTAAAATGACAGTTATTGTCATTCCTTGTGAATGACACATTTTCCGTGTGACAGACTTTAGCACCTGGTCATCTGCAGAAGTTGTATTCATTCTGGAAAAGGGCGAACAGTGGTGACTGACAACACAGACTAGCCTGCGTTATTCTTTTGTACTATATATGTCACTGTGCATTCATTTATAACTTTATAGAGCTCGGATTTCCTGCTTTAAGTGTGACAAGAACTGTAGAGTTTCCACATTTTTGCAACAATCCACATGCCTTTCATACACTATTGCACATTTTCGTAAGCACCTTACAAAATCTGTATATTTCCGTAAGACCTTACATTCTGCATTTTCCTTATGAAAGCTTCTGTACACTCCATACACTTTCCTTATCCTTCCATATCTTCCATCATGAACTCTTCGTATGCTCCATAAGTTTCCTTATCTTTCCTTATTCTTCCATATACTCCATAAAAAGCTTTCCATATATGCCATACATTTTCCTTATCTTTCCGTATACTCCATAAAAAGCTTTCCGTATACGCCATACAATTTCCTTATCCTTCCTTATACTCCATAAGAAGCTTTCCGTAAATGCCATACAACTTCCGTATATTTCCATAAAACTTCATATTTTTTCTGTATGTAGCATAAGGAAATGTTACGGAGTCCATATATTTTCCGTAAGATTTCATACGGAACGTTTCAGTAGGGCTGTGCAGCTCATTTGGTAACCTTGGTTCCAAAAGGAAAATGTTATTATCACCACTATTTGGCCCAATACGAACCATCGTCACTGAACATGGCGAAACACGTCCTTATAATATGAAAAGAAGATCTTAATGGAGTAGAGCTAAATATCGTCGCTGGTCTCACGCCACAGCCTTTTACGGCTAGGCCTAAGTGACTGAACTACACAAACAAAATATGGAACTCAATGAAAAGGGTAATTCGAATATTCTAACTGCTCTACTAAACTAATTAAAAGATTTATTGCAAGTTCTGTCTTCTGCCAGTGTCGATTGATGGCGTACGATTTCGTCGAGCACTGCTTTCCAGGCCTGAACAACTTCCTTTAAAACATTGAAGAAGTGCCCGTCAAGTAGAAAGGAGATAACATAAGTTTTTGACTGTAGTTTATGTGACAAGGAGCACCTTTTGATGAGAGGAAGAAAGTAATACAACTTCATGTGATAAAAATCAAAGTAAATGTGGTTGAGCACCAAGACAAGCGGGAGCTCGGACATGCGCATGAATGCGCTCATTCCCGGGGATATACTGATGGCCAGGCACCCACGTGATAGTCACCGGATGGAGAAGTGAAGGAATGTTGCTCAGTATGCATGAGACTGTCTATGGTGCTATGCCTTGACGGAAGTTTCGATAAGCGCTGTGGGAATCAGTGCAAATTTCTGTAATGGTAGAATCTTCGGCCGCATGCATCACTGTTAGGGCTAGTGCAACCCCCTCGGCCACGTCGGGGCGTGCCGTTTTAATGGACGTGGTAACACTAATGCTCCCATCTTCTGTCATGGCAGCAGCCGTGGCCATTCCGTCAAATGCGCCTACCACAGCGTCGACATAGAGGACGTCTTCACAAGTTTTGTACCGCCGCATCTAATGATCAGCGCTTGTCTTGCGTGAGCCCGGGTGGCGTTGTTAATTCATGTTGTGCGGCAATGGTATAAGTTGCATGTGTGCCGCGACCCTTATTGGAATAGGCGACCATGCTTCTTCGTTAAGCATCGTGTCGCTTGATTCGAGCCCCAGGGTTCGGAGCTGGTTTCGCCCTCTAGGTGTCCGAGAAAGGCGCAGTAGTTGATTGCTTCTCTGCGCCTCTATTATTTCTTGCAGTGTATTATACAGACCAGTCTTTAGGAGGAGAATAGTTTTGGTGCGCATTGGTGACCTCAATGCAGTTTTAACCTCTCGCCTGATTAGACTGTTAGCCCGTTCCATTTGCTTCTGAGTGAGGGGGTGATGCGGAAGATGACAAGCGAGATGACTTACCACCGAAGCTTCAACAATTCTCATGGTGTCTTTTTCAGATAGACCATCATTGTGCGAAGCAATCCATCAGATCAGTTTTGGAATTTGCTTTATTTGCTTACAAAGAAGTTTTAAGGTGAAGTTCTCGTCTAAGTGTGGTTGTATGTGTAGACCCAATACCCAGATTTTTTGAAACTCTTGGTACAGGTTGACCATGCACGTGCAGGTCAAAGGTTGGGTCGCGCATGTGAGGTTTAATTGTAAGTAACTCTGACTTTTCTGGGAAACAGTGGAAGCTCATTCTACTGATATGCCCCTCTATGACATTTATGGCAGTTTGTAGAACGTCTTGTGCCTCCTCAATTTTTAGACACGAGCTGGTTGGCAGCACCCAACGGCCAAGTGCCCAACTATACTTGTGCCCAGTATGACAAGTCTGTGCCATCAGGCCCTCTCAGGCATGTGCCCCAAGCTTGCAGAACTAGTTGCCCAGTGCCGACCGCCATCATGAGCTGGATGGTTTGGAGCTAGCTGAATGCACGACCGAGCATTTTTTTTACCTTTTAGTGACGCAGGTGATCAGCCACCGCAGTGGGGTGGTTTGTGTCTACATTACTTGGTAATTGCAGAAGGGTTTATTATAGGGCCAGTTGATACATGGTACTGCGAGAAACAGCGCAAAAACCTGGACGGAGAAAGAGTGAACGGACGACACAGCGCTTGTGTCATGTCTTTAATCTTTCTGCGTCCAATATTTAGCGCTGTTTCTCTCGGTACTTGGCAATCTTGCGAAATATTGTGATAACAGTTGTTTGGGTGGTGCCTCTCTGGAAGTCTTAACTTGTACGCAACAGAACACCTCTGCACTTCTTTGCCAGCATCTTTGTGACACAATGTAACTACACCTTATCTGACACGAGAAATCAGTCAAGTGTATCTACCAGCTGGAATCTTAGCACGTTAAGAGACAGCAGCTGTGTGAGTAACGTACAGAATGTTGAAAACTTACCCGCAGAGAACTTAGGTGTATCCTGCTTTGAAAGACGATAGTCTTTCTTGGGGATCTTTGACGCCGAAATTTCGTCTGTCTCTCTGTCTGCACATTTGTCTGTTTGTCATTCAATAATGGTACCTCAAACGACACCAAAGTTACCAAACGATACTCCAAAAGGCCGACCCAATCCGCAGCTCCCAACAATATTGCTCAAGACTTGGCGTTCATACTTAGGTGGATGTCAATTAAAAAGTAAATATTGCGCATACCTGAGGCACTATAACAGCACGTCAATTTTCTGTATATGTGTCTTTTGCTAGAAAAAGCATACATAAGTAAATATAAGACCATCGCGCTAACCAAGCAACGCTTGCACGGAAAGAGAGAGAGAGACAGAATAAACATTTATTAATAAGAAATGCACACTGAGCCTTCTTTGGGTGGGGTCCTCAGTCCAGGGCTCCATTGCCTTGCGCGACCCTGCGAGCCCGCTGGACCAGCTGCTGCTGTGCCTTCTGGCGTAAGCTGAGCAGTGCAGACTCCCAAGAGGAAGGGGTGGGATTGGGAATGGGAGGCACGCCCTGTGGGGCAGAGCATTCCCACGTGGAGTGGTACACCGTCGGTACAGATCCACAGAAGGGGGAGTAGGGGGGTAGAGAGTCGGATGAAAGCGATTTAGCATATAAAGGCAAGGAAATGAATTAGTCTGTAGCTGCCGCCAAGCGACAGCATCTGCTCTGTTAAGTGAAGGATGAGGGGGAGGATGCGTATAACGGCTCTGTCGATAGTACTGCAGCGTAGCGTTGTAGTTTAGTGGTTCTGTCGATGCGTCGTCTGGATTGGACAGCTCTTCCAATGGAGCCCGGCTGGTCAGCTCTCGGGCAACCGCATGAACGCGTTCATTACCATGGAGAGAGGCGTGTCCAGGAGTCCAGACGATACGCACAAGACGTAATGCAGACGGTGAGACAGAAGAGAGGATATTGTGTGTATGTGCAGCCACAAGTCCTTGAGCGAAAGCACGGCAAGCAGCTTGTGAATCTGTTACAATAGTGACAGGGGAGTCATGTGACAGTGTCGTAGCGTGAACAATTGCTAGAGCGAGAGCTCCCTCCTCTGCCAGACCACTGTCTGTAGTGCGAAGTGTGGCAGACGCCACAAGGGCATCTGTGCCATCTGTCACGGCTAAACACATGGCTGACTTTTCTGGGTAGCGTGCTGCATCAGTGTAAAGTACTTGTAAGTCTGATGTACCATCACCAAAGACGCGTGTCATAGCCTGAACTCGGGCACGTCGAAGACCGGCGTGGCGGGAGGGATTCATATTGCGTGGAATCGGAGGCATTTTGATGAGTGTGCGGACAGTAGAAGCAAGTTTATGTCGCGGTTCTTGTGCGGGTTTTTGAGGAATCGGGTAGCCAAGACGAGACAGGATGGCGCAGCCCTGACGGGTCTGCCTGAGCCGTTGGAGCTGACTGTTGTGCTGGGCCTCGATGAGTTCGGTTATGGTGTTGTGGACTCCTAATTGAAAGAGGCGTTGTGTAGATGCGTGTGGAGGCAAGCCGATAGCCGCCTTCACAGCTGTCCGTAGAAGGATATCCATCTTTTTTTATTTGAGCTAGAGTGAGATTGTGAAAGGGAAGATGATAGGTGAGCCGACTAACTATGAGTGCTTGTACTAAGCGGAGGACATCCTTCTGACAGAGGCCTCTCCGGCGATTGGTGATGCGTTGGATCATGTGTGTAATTTGAGTGATCTGCTGAGCCAGAAGGTGTGTAGTGTACGAGGCCTTGCCGTTGGACTGAAGGTAGAGGCATAAAATGCGAATTCGTGGTACCAGAGGGATAGGTTGGCCTTCAAGAAACAGCGAAATGTCAGGAGAATCAGCGGTTTTGCGGCGCCGCTTGTATACCAAAAACAACTCCGACTTATCCACTGAGCACGTAAGGCTGCCGGCAGCAGCATAATCTTGTACCGCAGACACAGCTTCCTATAGGGCGTCCTGAATGGTTCCGTCTGATCTTTTGGTCGCCCAAATTGTAATGTCATCTGCATAGATGACATGCTGGATGTTGGGAACCTGTTGTAATAGGGAAGGGAGTTTAGCCATAGCCACGTTGAACAAAGTGGGTGAGAGAACCGAGCCCTGTGGTGTTCCTCTGCCTGCGAGACGAATGACGTCAGAACGGAGGTCTCCAATCTCAATAGTGGCCGTGCGGTCAGAAAAAAAGAACCTGACGTAATTGTAGATACGTGAGCCACACTGAGATGAAGCGAGATTGTCAATAATAAGGTCGTGGGAGACGTTGTCAAAAGCACCCTTCAGATCCAGGGCCAGAATAGCTCGGACCTGGTTTGAAGTGGGGCTATCCAACACGTCCTCCTTAAGCTGTAATAATACGTCCTGTGTAGAGATACCAGGACGGTAGCCGAATAGAGTATCAGGAAAAAAGTGATTGTCTTCGAGAAATGGTTGTAGTCGAGAGAGAACAACGCGTTCAAAGAGTTTAGCTACACATGAAGTTAAGGATATAGGGCGAAGATTCTGGAGGAATAGCGGCTTGCCAGGCTTTGGAATAAGTATGATTTCTGCGTGTCGCCACTCCTGTAGTAACGTGCCGTTTTTCCAATGTTCGTTGTAAAAAGCCGTTAAATATTCGATGGACTGGTCATCTTAATCACGCAGAAGTGTGTACGTAATCCCGTCTATACCGGGTGCTGTGTTGCGCCTAATGCTTTGCAAAGCTGCCCTAACCTCTGCTTCTGTAATGTCCTCATCTAGAGGCGTATCGTGTACGTGTGGATAATCACGGTAGGCGGGACGGGGGCCCGTGGATACATAGTGTTGCTTTAAGGTGTGCAGCAGAGTGTTATCGTCGAGCCCTGATTTGTGGAGAATGGTGCGGATTGCGTTAGCAGGGTGTGATTTTGTCTGCATGGGATTTAAAAGAGCACGGAGTATACGCCACGTTCGAGGTGTACTTAGTGAGCCGTTGAGTCGATCACAGAAGTTGTGCCAATTGTTGCTAGTGAGGATGTTCGCATAGTCCTGTGCCTCAGTAGCTAGTTTGGCGATTCGGAGACGAAGTTTTTGGTTATGTTTCTGTCGCTGCCACCGCCGTGTCAAGCGTCTGTGGGCATCCCAGAGATGTAGCAGATGCCGGTCCACATCCGGCGTTTCTGTCGTCGCAGCGATGAGTTTGGTAGCTCTTTGAAAATCGGAGTGAAGTTGTAATATCCAAGCCTCTAGGGAAGGAGAGTCCTGATGGGTAGTTGTACGATTACGCCTAAATGCATCCCAATTCGTTAGTTTTATGATGCGCTCTGGGGCACGCGTGGCTGCTACTTGGAGCTCTGTAGTTAGTATATGGTGATCACTGCCTAGATTCACCATGAGGTTGCACCAGGAATGGTGACTAACGCCCTTGACTATCGTGAGGTCGGGGCATGTGTCCCTGCTCACACTATTACCTAGGCGAGTGGGTTGATCAGGTTCTGTCAGCAAAGTCATGCGATGAATAGCGAGAACCTGTGCGAGTCGTCGGCCTATAGGCGTTTCTGATACGTAGCCCCAAGCCGGATGGGGGGCATTGAAATCTCCTACAATAACTATGTGTTTACCCAACTTGCATAGTTGTGCAAATAGATGACCGAAGTCATCGTTCCTGGCGTTAGGTGCACTGTAAACGTTAAGCACGTACAGGCTGCCACTGGAACGAGAGCACGGGACTAATTCGAGAAGTACGTGTGAAATGGAGGTGCTTTGAAGGGTGCGTTCTATGACAGTGACATGCTTAGAAACTAATGTAGCTGTGCGATGTGGTGTATTGTTCGTTACGTCCGTGTATGTGGTGTAACCCGGAAGCGTAGGGGTACATTGTACTTCTTGTAATGCTATGACATTGGGAGTAATCTGCTGCGTCGCAATGAATTGCATTAGGGCTCCGCGTTTCCTACGATACCCCCTGTAATTCCACTGCCACACACGTAGGAGTTGAGGGGTGTCACGCGTTGACCTACGGTTTCTCGCCATGATCATGCAATAGCGGGGCCTCGGTAGTACACGGAGGCATTTCGGACTGTGCTCAATCTTGGTGGAGGGTGGTGGGAAGCGGGACTGCAGCAGCTGCGGCTGTTGGGACGGTTTTTCGGGACGGTGATAGGAAACGGGAGGGGCGTATGTAAGGATGCGGTCGCTGTGTTTCACGTGTCAGAGACGTGGTGCGTTTTGGTGCAGATGGCGAAATATTGAGTTGGCCAAGTGCAGCCAATATCTGCTGTTTAACATCCGTTACAATCTGCTGAACAGCAGGTTGCAGGGCATGCTGGATCAATTGTTGGAGTGGAGCTGTTAGTTCAGCCATAATGCTATCCTTCATTTTCTGCATTTCTACCTGCATCATAGTTGCGAATTCGTTCCTTAAAGAAGTAGCCATTTCGTTCAACGCCTCTCGTGTGCAATAGTCGGATCGTGCCATAGTTGACGACATGTCAGGGTGAAGCTGAGTGTCTACTGACATGGGTTGTGGTAGTCTAGGTGGCGTTGGTTGTGGTGTTCTTTCCTGCGTTGATGTTTGTGTGAGGGAGTGGGACTGGTGTGAAGAAGGAGGGAGAGGAGGGAACTGCCCTGCCCAGCTTACCGTTTGTGCTTTCTTGTGGGAACCACTTTGCTGGCCATGATGATGCGTTGTCCCGTCCGTGTGCCAGCCTTGAGATCCCGGCTGGCCAGCGAAACCACTCCGCGATGACGAGTTTCCTCGCTTGGGCCCCGACTTATCCCTGGAATGGCTCCTTCGCCTGGCTGCACTCCCGGACGCACTGCTCTGCTGTCCGGGGCTGGGAGATGGTGACTGGGCCTTCTTGGTGGGAGTAGCTGATCGGGGTGGTTTGCGTCGGTTGACAGGTGGCAAAAACCACTTTGGGCATGGTTTGGCAGCCGTCGGGTGGTCGCCACCACAAAGCATGCAAGAAGGGCGGCACTCGTGGTTGTCGGGTGATAGTGAATTCCCGCACACTCGACATTTCAGTGTGTCAGGAAGCTGTGGGCACACATCCTCACGGTGTCCAGTTTTGTTGCACTTTCTACAGTGGGGAATAGTCCGTTTTAGAGGTAGCAGCAGAGAGCCTGTCCGTACGCGTTCACGAAGAAGGGGACTCGCTTGCCACAAAATGTGAGCACCATTGCTCCGGAGTTGCCGAGGCGTCTGCACGTAAGGACCTCGTAGCCCGGTACTTCAACTTCTGTCAGGAAGTCGTCTGGTGTGATTTCATGGCCTATTCTGTTGACCACCCCTTTGCACGAAATATCAGGCGCAATACCATAAGAGGTGATGTCGTAGGTTGCTGCGTGCACTGTAATTTTAGTGATTTGTCCAAGTGCCATGGCGATGTGTTCAGATGAGCTGCTTATTGTTAGCACATTTTGATTTTCGTCAACTCGTAGCTTGATATCAGGCTTCTCACTGCGTGTATTTGCTGCATGAACTACGGCGAGAAGTAATGTCTTGGGGCTAACCTTGCTGAGATTTTTTCCACCATGGGGACGGATTGCTAGCTTGTAGTCCTCGGCAGGGAGCGGTGGGAGTCTTGGTAGACGCGTCTTAGGCCGGCTCTGGCGTAGAGCGGGCTCAGACGTCGTGCTGGGCAGCTGTTGAATCGGTACGGTATGGGGTTGCAGCTGTCGGCGTTTGTTCGCTCTCTTGGTAACAGTGATCCATGGATTTGCGTTGTGCTCATTGCTCACCTGCGTATCGGCGTCTTGACTGGTCTGCGTATCCATCATGTGGTCCGTGGAGCGAGAGGGCATTGAGTGCTTCTCGTCGGCTGCGACGCTCCCAGAGACGCTCGCCATCCGCTGTAGAGTGGGGCGGCGTTCTGTCCAAGCCGCGTCTCCAGCTTGTTAGGGTTAGCGAAGTGGACCTCTTCAAGAACTTTCGAAAGCGTTTCAACGTTTAAAAGCGCACTCACAGGTTGAAGTCTGGTATAGGCTTGACAGTGGTGATGCTAGGAACAAGTTTCTATCGTTTCAACAGGTCGCCAGAAAGAAATTCTTGAAATTGAACCTAAGCCGGAGCCGATGTGATTCGCGTCCGTCGCATGCTCTCGCTACTCGGCGACCAAACACAATCTTGCACGGAAAGGCAAGTGTTTCCAATGCTTTGCTAAGAAGACAAGGTGGTGGCACCTACCCGTCGCCTTTTGTTCTACACCTTATGGCCTCCGATACGGGCGCGCAGGGCGCGCTCGTTTTGTTTTCCCAAGATAACTGCCAGGTAGCGCTCGTGTATCACGTGTGACGTGACTTGATGCGCTCGTTTGCCTCCGCTGCATGCTCCTGGCACTCTAACGCAGTGCCTCCACAATACTATGCACTGATTTTCTTGCGCAGAACATCAAATGAACGTTTTTCTCACTCTCTCCAGACGCAAGACTATTGTCTTTCGATGACGTTTGCAGTGTAACATATAGGTACGGGGCCAATTTTTTCTTTCATATTCGCGATTTTTCAATTCATATGGAAGATAAATTGACAGCAATAGAGTTGACTGCTTGTAGTTGACTCGACAAATGACAGTTCATAGTTGGCGAACGGCAGTTGTTAGTTGACAGTCGAATAGTTTATCATTGGTTGATCCTTGACTTAGTCTTCTCGTTGACATAAACAGAACGCTTTTGACTCATGTCATTCAATTATGATTCGTCGTGATTCGTCGCCAATTAGAAGAGTATTATCATTGTTCACTGCAATGCATGTTTTAATGTTGAGTTTGTTTTTGCGAAGCTCAAGCCATCAAACACCTAAGCTGTGCTCAATATCATCCAAGTTGTGATCGGAAGGTCAAACGTTTTTATTTAGTTATTTTAAAAATCCGAGGTAGACAAATAATATACAATCGTAGGTGCCGAAGTGGAAACTGTCGTGGAGAACCCTAACATAATGTAAACGTGGATCACAACGAGGGACATACTGAAAAGGTAAAGTGGAATAAAGTACGCATAAATTCAAAGAATAATAAATGACTTCTGCAATCAGCCACGTGAAGAGACATCAAGCATAAGCAGGACTCGTACATAGTGAATTTTCAAACACCTAAAATTTGCCAAAGTACATGAGGAAACGTTCTGTGGGGGAAAACAAGCGTAAGCATTTTTGTGTTTGCGACAGACTGAAATGATCCTCAGTTCTGTTGAATGAAAAGAATAATAGTTCTTTTTAATGTAGAACTTTATATCTTATGGTAATTAGTCCCAAAGAGAAATGCCAGATAATGCAAAGTAAATGTACCATGATTAGTTCTAACTTCAGGAAGACGTAGAGTAGGTTGTTGGAATATCTCGTATTATTGCTATTAACGAGGTTGGGCAGAACCTGGAATACTGAGGTCGGTATTTAGAGGACGAAAGATTAGTAGTACCACCTAATGATAGAATAAAATACATAGAGGCAGAACATTTAGGAAACTGATTATAGGAACACAAGGAGATCTACGAAGTTGAAATGTACTTTAGTGTAATGCCTGCTATTGCAAAAGTTCTTGTAAATGAAGATGGGTGGCATATGTATTATCGCAAGATGAAAAGCAATATGAGATCTGACTGTGTATGTATGCATATTATAAACCCAAGAGAACGTTTTGATGAAAGTAAGAAGGAGTTTGATGATACTGTGGATATAAAATGATATTTTATTTGTGATATATGTTACGACACCAATAATCACAGAGCCAGCCAACACGGTCATCATAACTCTTTATGTCAGTTCCTTCTCTTCCTCAAATTACAAGGACTGAACCCTTGTCTCTTTTTTTCCGTGTTCTTCCTTACACCTCCCCCGTTTTTTTTCTTCACCCCTCCTCGGGCGAAAGCAATGAACGTTGCTTGCAGCGGTGAATTGAAGTTCTCTCTCATTAAGATTTTCTATGGTCTTGAGCAAACTTTGCTGTACCGATATCTTCCCGACTATAAAAGGCGCGATAATCCTTGTGTCTATACTCGGAAGACCCTTCCGCACATGCACCAGATCGTTCATGCCAGTATGCGCTCTGTGCACTGGGTGTTGCTTGTCGAATCAGATCTTCATTGCCCATATGTACATACCTAGTTCCTCTTTGGTTTTGCGTTGTTCAAACAGTTGCAATTTATCGTCAATTCCAAGTTCTTTGTCTACTGGAACATTATATCTTCTCCGTGAGCAGCAAATGTAGGCTGCAGCCAAGGCTTGCAGCGTGTGGTGTACAACAGCCGCTTCGAGACAGCATTTCCACCCACCTTAGGCATTGGGTACATGAAGATGAATGTCTTGATGTGACGGATGACCCTTTCAGCCATTTCATTGGTCTCGGGGTGAATGGAAGCGCAACGTCGTAGCGTAACACCCCGACTGTCTGCCCACAGCTATAGCTTCTTACTCAAGAATGTTGGTCCATTGTCCGATATGACAACTTTCAGTTGTGAAAAAATCGCACAGCCAAGTAAAGCTATAACGCTATTTGCGTCTTCTAATACAGGACGCGCCGCTATCATTCTCGTGCACAGATCTGTGGCAATCAGGAGAGACTGCGTCTTGGGATATCCGGCTCTCCTGTTTTTCAATTTCGCAAAGTCCATGTGCACAGCTTCAAAGGGTTTCTCCTAGTGTTTTGGCAAGACGAGCTCGTCGGGTTGAGGCCGGCATTTGGCTTTGTTCAACTGACACAAGTGGCATGACTTGACATGTTCTCCGATATCTTTTTTCATGTTTTTCTATGTGAAGCGTCTGAAAATTTTGTTGTATATTAACCACAAACCATCGTGACCACCTGATTCCCGACTGTCATTATACAAGTGAAGAACTTTTTGAATCGAAGTCTCTGGGACAGTCAACTTGCCATCCTTGAATAATAGACTTTCATAGCATTCCCATAATCTTGTCAAGTTAATGGTTTCATGCGGGACATCGATAGCCACCTGCACGATGGAAGACATCAAAATCGTACTGCTGAAGTTCAGTGACCTATCGGGCCAATTTTCTTCTAGACTCTGATATATTCAAAAGGTGCATTAGTGCTTGATGGTCTGTGTACAATGTTAGCTTTCTTGCGTCGATTTATGATCGAAAGTAGCGGACCACCATTAAAAGAGCAAAGAGCCTCCTTCTCAGTTGTCGAATACCTCTGCTGTGTTCGGTTGAAGGTATAGGAGTAGTATCGAATAACCCTCAGCTGCTCAGCTGGAGGTGAACCGACATCTCTTTGGTACAGAACAGCCCCTGTATCATAATTTGCAGCGTCCGTGTTCATCTAAAATTGTAAGCTGTATTCTGGTAAAGTAAGCACAGGGTCCGGTGAAATACGTTTTAAAAGTTCCTGGCCAGCTTTTTTACAATGCTTGGTCCAAATAAAAGGCACTATTTTCTTTGTGCGCTCCGTCAAGCACTTCGTCATCTTCTGGAAATCTTTGGTAAAATAAAACCCCTGAAGTGGCCCGTGAGTCCTAGAAGAACTCAGAGTGGGTGAATATCATGTGGCTCTGTAAGTGTTGTGAGTCTTTGGACGGACTATTCTTTAGTACTCTTGTAGTTCCATCAAACACTCTTCTAAGTGAAACGAATTTTGACTTGAAGAATTCACTCTTCTCGTTGATATTCAGGTATGCGTCACTAAGGGCTTGCAGCACTTTTCCAAGATGTTCAGAGTGCTCTTCTACTGACCATGAGTACACGCGAACGTCATCGATACAAACGTAACAGAAGGTTCTTAAGCGTGGCTTCACTACACTGTTCATCATCTTCTGATATCAAGATGGCGAATTTGTGCATACAAATGGAAGCCTATTGTACTCATACACTTCAAACGTTGCAATTAATGCAGAGAGCCTGTTCGTTTCTTCATGCAGAAGTACTTGCTAGAATTCTTTGCAATGGTCGAGACGAGAGAAAAATTTCCAGCCTCCGGTTTCATTAATGATTTTGTCAATATGCGGCATTGGAAACGGGAATAGGTCAGTTTATTTGTTTATCTGCTTGTAATTGGTGCAGAGGCAAAATTTTCTGTTTTCTTTAGATGCGATGGTCATAGGCGAAACAAAAGCAGACGTGGAAGGCCGTATAACGCCGGCATCAAGCATTTTGTGTTGCTCTTTCTTCAGCCAAAGCTACTTTTCTCTCAACATGTAGGCCTTCCGCTTCACCACTGTTCTCTCGCAGCTCGAATGGAACTTCAAACTTTGAGGTCGCATTTGGGTATCTATCCGCCTATGCAAAGCGATTCAGCATACATGCGAACGACATCTTCTGCGGCAGTAGGCTTATGGGGATGATCGTCGACGGCTGTTGAAGTGGTTAGCTGATGGTCATCGTGCGTGGTAACTTGCCCATGTCAATATAGATTCTAACGTCGTTCTTGAGTAACTGGACGGGACATGAGAAGCCCCGTGCAGATCAATGCTTTTACCACGGATATCTACTTTGACACGCAAGAAGGATGTCTACCCATTCATCACACACTTGTTTCTTTCCATCATACCCGTGAACGTTGACAAGACAATCATTCCTTTCATTCAACTCGGGAATGACGCTCTTGTTGACTACAGTAATGAATGCTCCGCTGTCGCCGAGAGCTTTCACGTCTTTTCAATACCTTGCTTAAACCAGTACACCTGGTTGGCGTGGTCAAAAAGAAAGATCCTTTCTTGTATTTGAGACAAGATATTGTCAGACGTTCGTTTGATTATCGCATGCATCTTTTTCTGTCTCATGTTGTATATCGCAAATGAATCTGGTTTGCTAACCGTATCTCGCCATCTAGGAGCTGGAAGCATTTCGGGCATGCTCACTGCTGACGCCGTAGAATGTGGCTGTAGAACCAACAGCTTCATGACCTGTAATGGCTACTCAGGCATTTCAGGTTTTTCGAAATGATTGATATGTGATGTTTAACGTCCCAAAACCACCATGTGATTATGAGAGACGCCGTTGTGGAGGACTCCGGAAATTTCGACCATCTGGGGTTCTTTAACGTACTTCCAAATCTGAGCACACGGGCCTACAGCATTTTCCGCCTCCATTAGAATTGCAGCCGCTGCAGCCGGGATTCAATCCCGCGAACTGCGGGTCAGCATCCGAGCACCTTAGCCACTAGACCACCACGGCAGGGCGGTTTTCTAAGATGAAGATTATGCTGCGTGCATTAGCAAGTCCCAACATTATCAGACACACACGTGATGAGTCGGAGAGAGCTGGATATGCTGTAGGCAATAGCCTCCATTCCTAAAAAAGAAAAGTTCACAAGCGAACGAGAAGACTGATTCAAGGCTAATGCACCATTCCAACTCTGAAACCCCTCTTCAAAGAATGTTGACAAAAAGTTTTCCCTCCAATCCGCCCAAGTATGTTCAGCCTTTGCGGTTGCTCGTATCTTGTGCCACATCTTCATGACACCTTCAAAGTACAATGGCATGTTCATTACTTTGGCACGATCATGCTGCCGGGAATTCGGATTGCGCGGATATTCATAAAAGTCAAGCCAGGCCTGGGCAATCATTGATGGTGATCCATCGTACACCACTGGCTTAAATATTTTTCTTGGTGTCTTTGGGTATTGGTCAGTGCATGTTCACGTCATAAGCTCCAACAGATGTTGTTGGCGATTGCTTTTTGCTTCCTTGTTAAGAATTACAAGATGAAGAAAATAAGAAGAGAAAGGAGTTGTCTTGAATAGGTAATTTAAACGCTGTAAGGAAGGAGAAGAAGACGAGAAAAGAACGCGTGGGGGGAGTGAGAAAAGTGAGAGCCCAGACGTGGCGTTCGAGGGGCCAAGTTCGGAATGGGTTTCACCCCAGGATCCCGCCCGAGCACCTGACTCGGCGAGCAGCGCAAGGAAGTGCCGCTGTCCCTGGACGCAATGGTTCTCGCCCGAGCACCTGACTCGGTAAGCAGCTCACAAAGCAACCGCTGATCCTGGGTTGCAGTTTCCCGCCCAAGCGGGAAACTGCAACCCAAGATCAGCGGAAACGTCGGCGAGCAGACCCGGAACCACGGCCGACCCTGGTCTGCAGTGTATCCCGCCCGAGCCCCTGCCTCGGCGAGAAACCACTGTAGCTACCACTGTAATGGTTCCACAACATCGTCGCCACAGTTGAGCATCAATATGGCGTGTCATCAAGCTTGAGAGGGACTCCCAGGGGACCGGAGGCCACGCCACAACTGTAAGCGCGAGAACTGGAAAACGCAAACGTATCGGACGTTGAAATGCGCGTAATTAGGACATTTCCTTTTCTTTGTTTTTCATTGTGTGCGTGTTTTTGTTGTTTTGTTTTGTGATTTTTATGGTAATGAAGAGGGAGTTTCGTTTGGTACCATCAGCCTCTATGGTTCATTTTGCAACGCCCGACGAGCGAACCAGGCATCAGCATATACGCGTGACATTCCTGCAACTCAATTACAGCTTGAAAAAATATCATTACTTCCTAAAACACTGTGTGCGTAAAATTCATGTCCGCTTTTCAAGTCTAGCTTCCTGTGGCCTATCTTTCCTACGCTGCCCTGAAGTACGCGCGGTTTCCGCTTCCAGCTGGTGATCATTTTCCACGAGGTGTCACCGAACAGTCAAAACTTGCACGAACAGGTTCTACTTACACCATAGACACACCATAAAACGCTCACCTTCTTGACATCATCCTCATGGCTAGCAGCGATGTAGACGCACATTGTCTGTGGAAGTTCAGGCTGCTCAGGAGTGTAGCACAGTATCCTGTCGACGGCTGCGCCAAGTTTGTAACGACACCGAGAATCACAGAACCAACATGGTTGCCATTACTTTTTATTTCAGTTACTCCTCTTCCTCCAACTGCAAGGACTGAACCCTTGTCTCTTCTTTTCCGTCTTCTTCCCGACAATTCAGACTGACACTGACACTTTAAATAGTCACCTGAAACAACACCAAGAAATTCAGTTGACTGTGACCTGGAAAATAAACCATTATTTGAAGAAGCCGCAATAGAAATGATTGGAAACCTTTTTGAGGAATGGACTATCATAAATATATTCTTAGGTGGATTACTTATCAGCTTATATTTTGGCACGCTAAATAGAACGCTATGTCAATTGAGTCCATAGGGACCAAACATGTGGGATTGATGTCTCGCTCTACTTTTGTTTGCTTACCATGCGAGACAGCTGACAATGCTCGGCTTTTCGAGCTCTGAGCGACAAGCGAGAGGTCCATCAAGTGTATTGAGGAAGCTGAGGTTTGAAGATGAAATAAGTGAGAAAATCAAAACAACATACCTTTATGCGGGTGAAGTGGCAATTCCAAGATTCATTGTTGAAACCCTTTGTTTGCAATCTAGGTTACGCTTTCCATGCTACTCTCTTCAACCGGGCGTTCTTCAGTCCATTATTCGATAAACATTTACTGTCTACCCAATAACGCCTCAATGTTTGGCACCCGACGGCGCTGGCAGCCACTTTCCAGTGAACAGCGCAACTTCAGCCATTACTGACGTCATGGAACTGGTATTTAAGGCTTGTCTTGGCACGGAATACTTCAGTGGGTGCGGCGGCACTTCCAAGATGCATCGTTCAAACCCCTTTTTGTTTGCGGTCCAGGTTACACTTAGTATGCTACTTTAATAAACCAGGCGTTCTTCGGGCAATTTATCGATGGAATTCTACCGTCTACCGACGAACGCTGGACATGTCTGGCCTTATTGTTCGGCACCCGACGGTGCTGGCAGCCACTTTCCAGTAAACAGCGCATCTTCAGCCATGACTGACGTCACAGAACTGCTATTTAAGGAATGTCTTTGCGAGGAATATTTCAGTGGGTGCGGTGGCACTTCCAAGATGCATCGTTCAAACCCCTTTTTGTTTGCGGTCCAGGTTACGCTTAGTACGCTACTTTCTTGAACCGTGCCTTCTTCTGGCAATTCATCTGTGGATTTTTAATATCTACTGAAGAACGCAGGACATGTCTGGCCTTATTTTTCGGCACCCGACAGCGCTGGCAGCCACTGTCCAGTGAACAGAGCAACTACAGCCATGGCTGACATCACGGAAGTGCTTTTAAGGACTGTCTTGGCGAGGAATCTTTCAGTGGGTGCGGCGGCGATTCGCTGATGCATCGTTCAAACCCCTTTTTGTTCGCGGTCCAGTTTACGCTTAGTATGCTACTCCCTTCAACCGGGAGTTTTGTTCTCTCAGACCCCGATTTGACAGTTGACTTGCAAACGACTATGTATCACGCCTTGGCGACGTCGGTCCTCAAAGACCTCTGGTGCCTCGACTCCCCTTCAACGGCCACCGTAACAATGATGATGAGATCATAATTGGTAAGCAGCCATGCTTCCGACATTGACCCCGCTCTCCTTCTCTTACCCAGCACCTCCACCAGTGTCGCAGTGCAACGCGAACAAAGAATGACAGCAACTTACGGCAGTGAAAACAGCATGTTCAGGATCAGATTTAGATTTAGATGTAGATCCTAAACTTGTGGCTAACACCAACCCTAGGGGATCGACCAAGAATCCGGTAGCCTAACAAAAAAAGTGAATGTACATAATGAAATACTGGCGAAAAGAAAAGAACAGACGTAGGGATTTTTGGTGAATTGCTTTTAGAGAAAAATTTTGACGAATTACTTCCTACACAATGAGCTATAGATTATTGATATCGATGAAAATTTTCCTATAGCCTACATGGTGTTACTGCGAACCTTTAGTAATGAGGTTATTAAGTAAATCTCTTAGACTTTACGATGAAATCTTGCACGGCCGCGCACACTTTCCCGTTGCTGTGCCCTAGGGTATGTGCTCCTAGGGATAGTAAATTTGACGTTGCCAAGGCTAAACCAAGGTTTCGTAACGGTATTTCTAGTGATACCTTTCTTAATGTTGAAAACCTTCTACAAGAGATCAAGAAGTGCTCCACAGTTTTCTCTTCTACACAAAAAGAACAAAGTGGGGAGGAAGTCAAGCCTGCTCTAAGCAAAAAATTGTATTAGAGGAATACGACAGCGTAATCGAGTTATCAAAACTTCCAGGCATTGGTTATGAAATGGGGAAGTTTTCCAGGGTTTAATTAGATAGTTGGAATTCAGAAATAGTTTAAACATGCTGTAGGGAATTGTCGCATCATCATTTGCCTCCGAAATCTAAAAGCTACTCTAAAGGCTGTTGTAGGGGTAATATTGATAGCTGGTCCGTCAAACGCCACTTTCGCTAGTGCATCAGCTTTTTCATTAAGAGTTATGCCTCTATGCCCCAGCGACAATACTAATCACACCTGGGTTAAGTGATTCGGTACTAGGGAGTTGATTTCGCCTAATGCTTTCTTTTCACCGGATGCCATGAGCGCACTGCAGACCGACAAGGAGTCTGTTATTATTAAGGTGGAATTCATTGATGTTGGCAGCTTTCGAAAGGCCAATACCACAGCTAAAAACACTGTAATAAATACAGGTGTGAAATCTGGAGTTCGGAGGAAAAAGGACTAGTCTACAACAGGGCAGAATATACCGACGCCACTCTTTTCTCATCTCGCTGTGAAACATCCGTCGCAATGATGACATGTGCTTGCATTCTTGTAGCAATTTTATATCCGTTTTTTCAACAATGAGACATAATAGATCTGTGGGAGCTGTAAAAATAGAAAAACAATTCCACTGTAAGGTTTTTACGGCTCAATGGTTGAATATACCAACAGTCAAAGCAACTTTCTCTAGTATGCTGGCCTTCACGACCTTGCTAGGTGGAGCCTTTTTTTTCTTTTGTCTGTGACGACATGGCAGAAGGGTTTAAGGTAGATCGGCTACGTTTTTGTGTACGCGAATCACTTTCAACATCAGTATTGACAATCAGGTCTATAGAAGGGAGGTGACCTTCTCTTTTCTTGTAGGCTTATTAACCATCAGAGTGTCTTCTGCGAGCACCCTATCGTTTCTTGTGCTGCAACCTGCCTCCTGCTGAGATTTCAGCGTATAACTTGTCTGAGGAGTAGCTGCTGAGTTATTCATCACCTGAGTTAACTGAGCGCTCATTATCTCATACAGACATTCAGAGAGGCTGGTGCATAACCTGTCTAATGCTTTTGATACTGCCTTTTCTGCTGCAGCCTCAATTGTTTGGGCAAAGCTAGCATCTGTCATTGCATTTTGTCGATTGCCAATCCCAGCATACCCTTGTGACCTTCCTTGATAACTGTCATTGCTTCTCTCCTTGAGCATCGTCACCTGTCCATTACCTCTAACAGTTGCTTCTCTTGAAAGAGAGTGGTACAACTGGAATAATCTGCTTTATGAGCACCCTCACACAGGCAGCACTTTTCAGCTTGAACCTTGCAATCAGCGTGTGAGTGACCCTTACCACAAATGCAACACCATATTCCAGATTTTCACCCACCAGCACCATGACCAACACGCCAACAATTTTTACATTGCAGAAGACGCCACGCTAATGTTTCCACCCTGAAGATTAGTAGCCAAGCTTTTACTTCAGATGGGCACGATTGTCCGGCAAAAGTGGGATGACTGACACGGTGGCTACCTTCACGTTGTATACTACTCGATTGCACCGATAGATAGTCATTACCCCGGACAAGGAGAGTTTCTCAAGCGTTTCAGATGGGCTTAGTTGTGAGTCAACTCCCCGCACAACGCCTTTGATGCATGCAAGATGGGGTGCGATATATGCACTCACCGGGATAGAGGCTAATGATGAGCATTTCAGAAGATCGCTACACAATCTTTGTCTAGTGACTGGCACCCGATACCTCCACGGCCAATGAGTCGTACCTCGGTGATACTTTCGTACTCTGAGGTTATCCCCCGAAGCTGCTCCTGAATAGCCTTAGGGTTGTTCAACTGAATTGATCCATTACCCAAGGACACCAGTGCAATGAGGATGCCGCTAACGCCGTTGTTTGGGAAGAGATCGAGGGGAATCGCATCTGATCGAAGAGAGGCTGTCCATGCCGAACTTCCTTGCCCAGGAGAATTCCTGGACGTGGCTGTGATCCCTTGATGATCCCTGAAAGTAAACTAACACAAGATAACAGATACAAATAGACTCAAAAGATATCAAGCTACGCGATCCTTAACAACAAAACCACCAGAACGGAGTACCACTTCGAATAGTCACCGGCGTCCAACACGATTTATTCGAATATCGCTGAATACGTGGACCGCGTGCGATCCACGTATTTATACGTGGATACGTATCCACGTATTCACGAATCAGCTGTACAGCTTTGTTTTTGTTTTGTTTTGTTTCCCTGGGAGGTTGGCTCATACCCACTCAGGGGGATTGGCCAAGAAAGTGTAGTGCAGTTTTTCTGTGATCATTTTAACTATCTGTAATGAATTGGTATTATAATAAGACTAATGTAAAAATGAAAACAACATAAAAAGAGCAAACGAAAAAAATCAAGTTGAGCAATTTTGAGATTTGAGGTGTTATGATTACCACTCAGCTGCGTTTACTTCACTCTGCCCTGGGGAGCAATAAATAATTTTTTTGATTGAAGATCACAAAGGTTTACGCTTGGTTGCCTGAATATAATTGCAAACGGCATTCAAAGCATCCCTGTGGCAATGTCCCAAAGCTGAGGCGCCAAAGCTTAGCGCCGTTTCCGCCGTCAATCTAAGGCCTATTTTCCGAAATGGCATAACTAGTAACCTTTTTCTAAGTATCTCGTAGCGGCAACAATACAAAAAAATAATGATCTAGTGATTCCATTTCTCCGCAGAATGCGCAGAAGGGTGAGGTTGTCTGACCAGCTCTGTGTAGATACAGGTTTAGGGGGGGGGGGACACGACATCGAAATTTAGTAATTAAGACTTCGAGCTTTCTGGACTGACTCCAGTGGGGTTGCCATGGAAACATGAGGTGGTTATAGTCTGTCCATGTAGTTACTTTTTCTATCGTATCAGTGGAGATTGCTGATTTTCGATATCTTATTGCCGTGATATATTCAACATCTGGCAGAATGGACAAAACTGGCCCATCAAGTGCGGCTCGTGCTAAGAAATCGGCCAAGTCATTTATTCTTAATCCACAGTGTCCCGGAACCCATAGTAATCTCAGGAGTCTCAACTGCGGGGGTACTAATGTTTTGAATGTGCTAAAAATTCGAGAGTTCTCTGAAGCTGTCAGAGCTGCACAAACTGAAAGAGAATCCGTCATTATGACTGCGTTGTTTTGATTTGATGGAAGTTTTCGAAGGGCTAAAATAATCTCCAAGAGCTCCGCTTCAAATACTGGAGTAAAATCAGGCAGTCTCACTGAAAAGGACCACTCAAGCAAATCAGAGGCAATGCCTACACCTGCCTTTTGATTATTTACGGAAGCATCTGTGGCTATTATATTTTTTAATTTCTGCATGCTCCAAGTAATCTAATATAATGTTATTTAAAAATTTGAGGGATTGTATTTTGGCGTTTTGGGGGAGTATATCATCATACTCAATAATAACATGACAATTCGAGTCATTAGTCTCAATTACATTTCTAATGTTCACATTTATACTTTGTCGATTTTTTTGTACAAACATTATCTGAGGTGTGTGAAACCGTGGCCAATGAGCAAGAAAGAAGGCGTCTGGGTTTGCGATAAAAGCATATTAAGATCTTCTTGCCGGTAAGCTATTAAATTTTAAAAATGCTTGTACGGTCAAAATTCGAAATCGACAAAGTAGTGTAGGCAGGCGCGCTTCCTGGTACAGTACGTTGATAGCCACAAATCTAGGGAGTCCCAGACACATTCGCAGTGCTTCTCGCTCCAAGACAACTAGAGGTTTCGTTTTATAAGCAGGGCCACCCGAGAATAATATACGACCGAATTCCATGATGGGGCGCATATAAATCTTGTACAACGTTATCAAGGTGTGCCTCCGTAACCCATATTTCCGGTTACTTAGCTTGTGTAGTAAGCCTGAAGCCCGCTGTGCTTTGGTAGGTATATACTCTATGTGTGGACTCCAGTTAAGTTTGTCATTATAAATGATTCCCAAATATTTTATAGAGTCTACTTGCTGGATGGGTTCTTGTTTATGTAGAATTGAAATTGAAATTGGTTCTGCAAGCGGAAACGCCATGAGCGCGCTTTTGTTGACATTTAACAATAACGAAATTGACTGCAACCAAATTTCTAACATGTTAATATATCTTCGTACTTTAAGTTGTAGTGAGTAAATACCACAGTCAGCAGCAAAGAGTGCGATGTCATCAGCATAAATGTAGACAGTAACTTCTTGATCTGTTGGAATTGTGCTCATTAAAGCATTAAATAATATTGGAGATAAGACTGCTCCTTGTGGAACTCTGCGCGTTTGTTTATATCTAGATGAGGAACATTCATCCTTGACGCAGTAGAATTCTCTTGATTTTAAGAATTCTGCCACCCACTCAATAAAATATTGTGGGAAGTTCAATCTCTCTAGCGTATTTAACATTATGAAGTGCTCCACACTGTCATACGCCTTGGCTATGTCAAGCGTTACTAAAGCAGCGTATTGCCTTCTTTTACGCGCGAGCTGTATTCGGCTCTCTAAATCAGCATGGGCACACCAAATTGAGAAATCACTACGAAAGCCGATTTGGTTGGGTTTTATTACTAAATTGTCTGCCATCCAGATACTTACTCGGCTATGTAGGACCCTCTCTACTAGTTTGACCATGTTAGATGTTAGAGAGATTGATCTGATATTATCGACTGTTAATCCTCCCCCCGGATTTTTTAGTATAGGAATCACGACCAATATATATATATAGTTCACGACCAATAGCTGACGGTGAATCTGAAACTGCGCCATCGTATTATCCGCCCGCAGGAGCCTCTGCAATAGGCGTCCACAGCCAAAATGAGGAATTTGAAACCGCACCATCGTATTCTCCGTCTACAGCACCCTCTGCAGTAGATATATAGAGTGTGAGTGAGGACAAAGCTGCATATAAAATAGATTCCGATGACATGGATTTGTACCCTAGGTCCCTGAAGAGATCTAGATCCCCTGTGTCAAGGAAAACTAACTCACCGAAACAAACAAAGAACAAAAAGTATCTGAAAGGAAAGGAGAGCCTTTCAAAGAGGGATTTCTTGAAAGAAAGCATTCTAGAGAAAGCTATGGCGGAAGCAGCTCTTTCGAAACCATAGGGTCGCTTAAGATTCTCCATTGGAATGGCCGATCAATCCATTCTGCATCTACGGATTTGGTATACTTGACTTCTAAATTCGCTCCTGATATTATAGCATTACAAGAGACATGGCTATCTGTACATAATTTGTTCCATTTAAATAACTTCAAATCTTTTCGATTAGACCGTCTATCGAGAGGTGGGGGTCTAGCTCTCTTTATTAATAATAGAATTAGTATGAAAGTCAAATGCTCATACAAACATATGTCGCCAGAATGCGAAATTTTGGCAGTAGACATTACACTGCCCAACTGCACTCCTTTCACTTTAGTTAATATGTATTTTCCGGATGGAGTTCAAGACACACGAAGTTTGGATCTAGCTACAAAATCGTGGTGCAAAGACAAAGTTTTAATTGGAGACTTTAATTCCCACCACACGAGTTGGGGTTTTAGAACTGATCTTAGTGGGAAACGCTTGTGGGAGTGGACAATGGCTAATGACCTGACGTGCCTCAACGTTAGAACCCCCACATTTATTCGTAATCACTCCAGGTTGGCCTTAGATTTAAGTTTTGTCAGTTCAGCCATTACTACTTCTTCTTGGAAAGCGCTGGACTGTGGCACCAACAGTGTCCACTTACCGATAAGTTTTGAAATTTCTTGTCCGATAATTCCATCTTGTTCAAATGTAAGAGTATTTGTAAATTACACTAAATTTAAGAATGACCTGAAGTCAGCACTGGCTTTTCACTCGGAAGAGAGCGATGACAAAAAAGCACTGAAAATAAACGCAGTCATTATAAGATCCTACAAAAGAGCCGAATTTACTGTTGAATCCACAAAAAGAGTATATAGCCGTTGGTGGAATGATGAATGTACAAGAGAGCACAGACGACGTCAGGCAGCTTGGAAGCAGCTCTTACATAATCAATCCCCCCAAAACTGGGCTGATTATAAATTCATTGCTGCGGGCTTTAAACGAACGGTAGCTCAAGCTAAACAAGATTATGACAGAAGACATTATGAATACCTGTCGAAGCCCAAACATATGAAAGCACTGTTCCGATATATGAGAGCTCGGAAAATCTTGCCATCACCAGTTAATGTAGCTTGTGATAATCTGTTGGCACAAGAAATGACCACTACCTTAGAGGCAATCGGTAAAGATCTGGAAAGCAGATTCACTTCAGTAGTGCCAAACAACTGCCACAAGTCTACGACAAAGTCTGACTTTGAAGAAGTGACACAGACTGAAGTATCCAACGTGATTAAACATTTACCCTGTGCATCTCCTGGCCCAGATGGAATCACAGTATCCATGATTAAAAATCTGTTCAATTTATCGCCTCGACACGTCGCCAATGTTATTAACTACTCCTTAAAAAACTCATGGGTGCCGCAGGATTGGAGGATAGCAAAGCTGTACAGCAAGACACCTGCTTCGTTGTCGTCTCGAAAAATCCCCTGTCCCTCTAGCTGGAATCTACAAAACATTCCTATCGTCGTTCTTTTTCACATACACACGTGTCACTTGCTTCTCCTTATAGGAGAATCGCCCCGATGCTGATTCAAAACCACCGTATTTTTTACACGTGCAGTCAGTGGCTCACACATGGCTTCATACGCACTACATGCACTAGTTCAGGCTGGCGCTGGCGATGCCTCGGGCAGTGGGGACTGTCAGGGACGACCTCGTAGGTGACGTCACTTAGCGGGAGCGATACTAGGTGTGGTTCGAAATATCGCCTTAGAAGGTTGTCGGATAGTCTACATTGTCGTACTGGTGTCCAAACCTACTTTCTTTCACGGATTTTGTATGTTACTGTGCTATGGAGAGCACTGTAGCGGCCTACGTCGTAGTCTTGTCGCTGGCGGATCCGTAAGCGGGCGAGCTGCCTAGCTTTTTCCGCGCGTTCAGTGAACACGTCAGCATCTCTGTCGGTAGCGTCCGATTCACGTGGCAGCATTGCATCGAGCATTGTCCTTACTTCCCGTCCGAGAACCAAGCTGAATGGAGTTACGCGAGTCGTTTGTTGTTTAGCCGTATTGTATGCGAACGTGAAATATAGTGAAATTTCGTCTCAATTCTGCGACAACATATGCATTTACAACATATAGCCGCCATGGCAAGAGGCAGTGCTGACTGATGTTCTCACGTAAAAAAATGCACAATATATACACTATAAATGTAGAAGACGAGATGACCGCCACCGCAGCTCACTCTCAGAGAATCCGATCCGTCATTCAAAGGACGCTGGTAGGGATCCTGCCGGTGGCAAGTTATCTTTTAGTCCACTTTTCTTTCTTCCAATTATACATTACAATTCCTTTTAATAACATCTCCTTTACTTCTCTGTGCATCACTGCCTGCTAGTTCTCATTGATATTTGACGATGAACGGAGAAATGAGAGATATCAAAAGGCCAAACCAACCACCGCCGCCCGTGGCACCAACCACTACGTAAGAGCGCTACTGACCTCAAAGTCCATTGCATAGTGCATGGGCGCAGCTGTAAGCCTTGTCAAAGAAGTTAGCGTACACTGAATGAAAAACGCGTGTTTGCCAAATTGCAAGTAAGTCACCACTTTTTAAGGGCAAAGATCATTTGTTCCCTCCTCTATATGTATGTATAGTCTGTATCTAGCAACCTCTAGCTTATGAACTGCTCAGTAGATGGCGTTGTTTGTAGATGGCGATCTAGCAATAGATGGCGATCTAGCAGTAGATGGCGTAGATGGCAGTAGATGGCGATCTAGCAATAATGTTTTCGGAAACATTATTGCTAGATGTCGTTAGGAGTTTTCGTATAGATGATGACTAAAGCAGAAAACTGGCGCTGTTATGGGAAATTCACAGCCTATCTACGCAGTGAATGATCATGAGAGGGGCGAAACGTTCATACATCTGTCCATCCGTTCATTCAATGCATCCTCTAGTAAGAAAAATGGACGGATGGATGGATCAATGAACGGACAGACAGACAGACAGACAGACAGACAGACAGACAGACAGACAGACAGACAGTGGGTTTTCGCACTTGCTACTGGTCAACAAGATTTAAAATGACTTGTTTGGTAGATATGCACGCACACGAGTGAATATTGACTTGTTTTTTTTTCGCGTAAGCAACGATATGGCAGTATACATCCGGCGTGCCAGATTACATATTTGCAGTTATATCGATACGCGCAACTAAGAAACCGCCGAAGAAGTTACAAATGCAATCCACTGAAAAAGTATGCCAGTGCGTTAGTTCACTAATGCGTACCAAATTACAAACTAAAAATTGCATGTTCTTCCATACGAGTCAGAGAAGTACCGGCTCCTGCGCTCAGTAGGAAGCTTTCGGTGACAGCCTACGTTTCTTAAAGCACGATACATCGATCGTCGCCGCTTCTTGTGCGGGCACCGCACACGTGGATAAATGATCTATTTTGGCTCAGGGATGTCTAAACTGTACTTTACAGTCATTCTTACACTTTAGAATTGTACCTACTTAGAGTAAAAAGCGCCGGCAGCAGGTACACCAACGCGGCCGGCACGATAGGCCTCGCTGGGATGGAGCACTGGGTAAGGCTGCTTTCGTAGCAGCTGACTTGCGATGCTTGAAGTTTCTGCATTTGAGCTTTGCAACATTTATAACTGTTACCTAAACTGTACCCGAAGTAAGTTGAAGGTAAATCAATGCCAGAAATGCGTTTACAGAGTGGCGATGGCGAGCGACAGCCGTTTTTCTAGCCTACGCTGGCAGTGCACAGTGAGCATGCCAGTGTGCAGATATATGCAGTTATATCAATAACAGCAATTTAAAAAACGCCCAAAGATATACTAATTCAATCCGCTGAAAACGTATGCCAGGGAGTCAGTTGACGAAGGCGTACCAAATAACCAATTGGAAATTGCGTGTTGTTACATATCAGTCGGATAAGTACCGGCTAAGTGTGACCGGCAGCTTTCGGTGACAGCCTGCGTAGCTGAAGGCACGACGCATCGATTGTCAGCGCTCCTTGTGGGAACATGCACACAAGGCAAACTAGTTGATTTAGGTTAATGGGTGTCTAAACTGTACTCTAAAGTTATTTTCACACTTTAAAGTTGTGTGTACATGAAGCAAGAAGCTCCGGTAACATATATACCAACGAGGCCGGCACGACGGGCCTAATGCTCGCTGAGCCGGGCACTGGGTAAGACTGCTTTCGCGCGGTGAGTTGCGACGGTTGAGGTTTCTGCATTTCAGCTTCGGAACATTTCTAACAGTTACCTGAAGTAGGTAAAAGGATAAGCATGGCCAGACATCCACTTACGCGGTGTGGCGGAGTCGAACGACAGCTTTTTCTTTCGTCTTTGCTGGGAAACCTTGCGAAGTGATCGAGAGAGCTCATTTACGTTTCGTCAACTTGGAGGCAAAAACAATTTTCTCTTTCTGTTAGGAGTGGCGTCCAGCTCCAGGCTTATAAACACTTCAACTTGGAATTGTAACAGCAATACAGGCTGATGCGAATATGGCCAGTATACGCGGGCGTATATGCGAAAAAGGTGCATTATAATCGCTGCGATACGTACGTGCACCGGAAAAATTACGTATGCTCGGTAACTTTTATTGTAGCATCTCTCCGTGCCGGCGAATCAAGCGCTTTGTCTTCAACGACACCGAAACATGGCATGGTACACGTATAGAATAATGTGCATGCTACGCTGGTAGAAAGAGTGCGTGCCCCAGTATTTACCAGCGCTTGCCAGTGAAAATTACAGCGCTTCGCAGGGTGCACCAGCATCACAGCGGTTAAGCCAGCGCTCTACCAATGCGACACAGCTATTTCCCAGTGCGCCCAGCGAAGTGACAGTAAATACCAATGTGTACCAGTGTCTCCAATGTGTACCAGTGCAAAAAAAAAATTGAACTGGCATCACGCTGGGGACGCTGTTTTTTTTTCTTTGCAATAGGGGTGCTTGTTTACTTGTTGGTAGATTCATTTTGTACTCAGTATATTATCTTTTCTAGCTGCACACTTTTTACTGTTTTCACCTTTCACCTCCTACCTGGGCATTTTGAAGGCTTGCAGTATTTTAAATAAATTATAAAAAGTAACTCGGATCTCGGGCGGCCTGAACTTGGGTAGAAGAGATCACTAAGCTTTATGGGCCTTAGCGGGAGAACACAGAAATACAAATAAATTTTATTCAGTTTTAAGAAACTCTACTTCTTCAGATCATCACCACGGGTCTCTCCCACGTAGAAACAGAGAGTAGAAGCCTCTCCGCTACGTCATGGCCCCTCTGAACAGCCAGTAGTTAAGGTACAATTATGCAGTTCGTGCTGTGTGAACCGGCAAAAAATAAAAAAACTTTTTGATTTTACTGCACATTAGAAAATCTGGTTTCGTCAGACCGAGTTTTAACTGTATCCTCTAGCCTATACTCCTTCGAAGCCAATGGGACATCACACATTTTTGTTATTTGATAGCACGTTGTATGCGCTGCTTCCATGTGAAACTAGAGGACGTACTCGGGATGGTGGACGGCAGCACACCATCTTGGTCCCAGGACGCCTCTGAGACAAGGTTGGATACAACAAGTGTCCTGAGGCCAGCAGTAAGGCGACGGTCCATCGTATCTTAGCGCAAATAAGTGGTCACGCTACTGAGTTTCACACCATTATAATTTGCGAATACAAAGCAATTTTTGATGCTATTTTCCCCGCGAGACCTGCGTCGAACACTTAGAGGGTTCATACTTGGCATGTGTGCGCAGTTTCACGCTTCGCGCCAACGAGAAAATTAGGGCCGCCAAAAAAATACAGATCAAATTTATGTTTTAGATAAGCAAACCTACCCATGAAGGGGAAGTGAGTCCTAATATAAGCACGGACATGCACGCGATGATAATCATGACTCCTTTTTTGCCTTTTCCGAAGGCTGCTAAGTATATATGTACCGGTTGCAGTGAAGACATTACTACGCCGAAGACAGCTACAAAAAGCAGCAATGCAATCATAGGCAACGTGTCCTTGATCAGGTGCGAGTTCATTTTCTGGCTAGAAGTTTTAATGAATTATTTGTAGAAGCATAGAAAACACCTGCTTTCGCAATATAAAATTTACTCTGAAAATTTGAGGCCATGCGTGAACCTGTCAAACAACTTCTATGTTAGATTACACGTTGGGGCATAGATTACGCGTAGGGGCATCGAAATCTAGCGATGTCTTGCCTGCTTTATTGCACTCGTAATCTACAGATTCTTGTGTGATGTGCAGAGCACTTTAGACACCCACTTTTTCAGCTATCTATACATATCAAGTCACGTGATTGCGCTTGAAGGAAGCGCTAAATGCAGGCCGTTAGAATTGGTATGTGGGGTTTAACGTCCCAAAACCACTATATGATTATGAGAGACGCCGTAGTGGAGGTCTCCGGAAATTTAGACCACCTGGGGTTCTTTAACGTGCACCCAAATCTGAGCAGCAGGCCGTTAGAAGGCTATAGCGATGCTCGAACACAAGTGCACAATAAGGTCTAAGGTCTTAAATGCTATAACTACTGGAAGTAGTCAAGTGGTAATCACGATAGTTAGCATTAAACTGCGGGATCTATGACCTTCTTCTTTAGGAGTTGAACGTGATAGCGATATCCCGTACCTATTGCGTAATGAGCTCAAAGTGGCTTGTGCCAGTGAATCTATCACATACGGCTGCATTCTTTATAAAGGGTATCTCGCCGCAGTGGTCTAGTGGCTAAGGTACTTGGCTGCTGACCAGCAGGTCGCGGAATCAAATCCCGGCTGCGGCGGCTGCATTTCCGATGGAGGCCGAAATGTTGTAGGCCCGTGTACTCAGATTTGGGTGCACGTTAAAGAACCCCAGGTGGTCGAAATTTCGGGAGCCCTCCACTACGGCGTCTGTCATAATCATGTGGTAATTTTGGGACGTTAAATCCAACATATCAATCAATCTATTTAAGGGGTAGTGTGCTTTGAATCACGGGCAAACGTGCGCGTGAAATCTTTGCTAACTTGCTATGCACCCACTACGTAGCCTTAATGGAAAGGCGCAGCAGCGGGCGTGCCTTTTGTATGGGTGGCCCACTTTAAATTATCAAGTCATCATAAGCACTTGTTGTTACGCCCGGTCGCACTGTGCACTTGTACCACGCATTACCACTGTCATAATAAACGTTGCATTGTGAAGAATGTATACAGGATACGTGTGTTTGTGAAGTATACAAGTTGCTATCAATGCATTTCCCAGCAGACGAAGTTATTTCAGGGCATTTGCTAGTAGAGGCGTGGCTCTGTGCTAAAATACCTGCTTGCCGCGCACACAACCTGTGTTTGATTCTCACTCCGACTTGCAATTTTCAACACGAAAGTGCTTTATGTTGGGGTCCCCCACGACTCCGATGCTCTACTTCTGTTACGGATGTGACGTTGTAACATAAATGCTAATACATCGAAAAGAAAACGAGAGGAAAACTTCTGATGCGGGCCATCGGGCTACCAATCTCTGAATCAAAGATTCAAAAATGGGTAGCTACATAGTAATTTGTTGCTGTGTCAATAATTACTCCACCCTTGTGGTGAAACAATGCACAATTAATGCTCAGCTACAAGCTTAATTTTCGTGTTATTCCTACACCTATACTCTGTTTCACAACTTTGGTTCAGCCCTACCAAAGATACGGGATGTAAGAAACCCACACGCTTGCGCAGTGGGATATAAAAAAGAACCTTGACAATAATAAAATCATATGTGACAGCAGTAGAATCAGGATTAGCCAAGTGAACCTGCTACATCTGCAACAAATAATTTAAAGTTCAGTTTAGGAGATAACAGCGGTCATAAAACACAAGGTGAAAGTTTTTGGTAATGTAGCACAGCTGAAATCTTACATCTCAGTAGCCTAGACATCACTTGACGCAGCAGCTAAAAAAAATATATCACACTGAGTCGTGCAAGAGAGTTCCCATACGCGCTCCACATGTAACCGAGGAGCGAACTCAAACAAAGAATTACCCAACGAATCGTGCATGAAACCCTTCTACGTGTTCCCAATCGATGAGTAAAAAATAGAAATACAAGAGCGAATAAAAATGTAAACACACATTTAGATGGGGTGCAATAAGAATTAACGTTCAATCAACAATACATCTGCGTAGTGTCTCCTTACAAAAGAATTCTGAGACCTGGTAGGCCTGTGTGGTACAATACTTGATTGCCAAGAAGAATTTTCAAGTTCGATTTCTGCTGGGACAAAAACTTATATATTAAGACGAAGCAGTTTTCTTTGAGAGCCAACCAAGATTTTAGTGACGTGTTTCCGTCATGGAAATAGCATCGACTAAGAACGTACCAACATAAAGCAAAGAATAGTTTTTTTTCACTGAGAATGAAACCCATGACCTCTCGACCCACCTTATCAAAGACCGGGCTTGTATCTACTGTGCCACGGCCTCATACCCTGGACACTTTACAAACGTGCCTTTTAAAATGATTTGCATTGCGTGAAGTAACGTATGTTAACCATGACGCCCTTGTTTAGTTCTAGATCTCGTCATTTCGACGCGTCTGTCCCATTCAGCACGTTTTCAATCGCAGACATGCCATCTTATCGATACCTAATGAAGAAAGGTGTACGCGCCCATCTTGGAGGTGTTAAGGTGTAGAACGCAAAGCGTAGGGCGGCTGCCACCACCATGCCGTCTTAGCAAAGCGTTGAAAACACTTGCTTTTTTTGAGCATAGCGTTGGATTGTCAGCGCAGCATGACCAACGCTATGATCCTTAGAATTACTTATGTATGTCTTCCCTAGTATAAAGACACATATACACAACATAACGTGTTGTTATATGGTGCCTCAAACATGCGCAATAACTGCTTTTAAAGACAATAGTCTTTCTTGGGACATTCGACGCAAAAACTTTGGTCTGTCTGTCTGTACAATTGTCTGTTTGTCAACTGTTACCGCGAACTGAGTATTTTAAACACAACCAGCCGATACCCCGAACGGCCGACCTATACGCAGCGACCACCAATGTTGCTCAAAAATCAGCGTTCATACGTGTGCGATTGTCAATTAAAAAGTAATTATTGCGCACATCTGAGGCACCATAACAAAAAGTATATATTATGCATGTTCGTCTTTTACTAGAAAAGGCATACATACTTCTAAGGACCGTAGCGCTTATCACGCTGCGCTGATCATGTGACGCTTGCACGAAAAAGCGAGTGTTTCCAATGCTTTCTATGACGACACGGTGGTGGCACCTACCGGTTGCCTTGCGTTCTACACCTTGTCACCTCTGAGACGGGCGTGCACGCCCGTCTCAGGGCCACATGCTTTGTTTTCCAAAAGGAACTGGCAAATGGCGCTCATGTCTCACGTGTGACCGGACTTGATGCGTTCGTTCGCCTTCGCTGCACGCTCGAGGCACTCTAACGTAGCGCCTCCAGAACACCATTCACAGATTTTCTTGCGCAGAACATCAAATAAATGTTTTGTTAACTCTCTCCACACGCAAGACTATCGTCTTTCGATGACATTTGCAGATTAAATGCAGATACAAGGCCAATTTTTTAATTGGAAATCGCTGAAGTATGAACGCTAAAGTTTGAACAATAGTGGTGGGTTCTGCGGATGTGGTTGGTCGTTTGGGGTATCGTTTAGAGTCGTTAGAGGTATCATTACGGCGGACAAACAGAAAAATGTACATACAGAAACAAAGACAGACAGACCAAATGTTTTGCGCCAATTTACCCCAAGAAAGACTCTCGTCTTTAATACCACATATGTTCGTCTGCCTACAGCATTTAGCAATTCCGCAATATAAGTATGCTCTGTAACAGTGTGATACAGTGGAAGCTTAACTCCCAAAACAGTATTGCATTCTGGTGTCCACGGTATCGACACTGCAAAACGTCGTAAGTTGGCAAACATGCTAAGTGAATTAGGGCTATTAGAATGAATAGTATTATGAATAATTATAATATTCATAAAATATTATAATGGGCTTCTTATATTATTATTATTATTATTATTATTATTATTATTATTATTATTATTAATATTATTATTATTATTATTATTATTATTATTATTATTATTATTATTATTATTATTATTATTATTATTATTATTGCCAACCCTGAATGGCGTTTTTACAGGGGTGAGGACGCTCAAACAAAAAGAACAAGCAAGGACAGTGAGATGCTACACTTCAAATGTTGGTGCGAATGCAATGACATGCATGCAACGACATACATCAGTAGAATTTCTACATAAGTGTCTAGAGGTAAATGAGCAATTAACAACGATCCTAAGCACAGAAATATATATAAGGTACATATTTATTTACTTAGACTTCAGGATCGTGGGTTACATATTATGACAGACTATGGCGGCTGCATTTCCGATGGAGGCGGAAATGTTGTAGGCCCGTGTGCTCAGATTTGGGTGCACGTTAAAGAACCCCAGGTGGTCGATATTTCCGGAGCCCTTCACTACGGTGTCTCTCATAATCATATAGTGGTTTTGGGACGTTAAACCCCACATATTAATCAATAAACCATAATATGACAGAGGAAAATGTAAGCATAAAACAAGCAAAATTTTACTTAATTTAGGAATCAATCCAACATTGTGAAGCATCAAAATCAGTGTTACAATGAACGGTTCGGCGAGTTCTCAGAAATTTTTACATCTATTTGGTGACATGTATAAGTTCACTACCATTTTGATGTTAACGTTTGTAGATAAGTGTGCGGGAGATACACAGTCGAACGCTTTGGAGAATTCAAGAAAAATTGTGTCAATTGTTAATGATTGTTGATACCTTGAGAAAGATGATGTGTGAATTCAACAAGCTGCGTAACAGTTTATAATTCGTTTTTAGATCCGTGCTCTGAAGGTAGGAGCAGTTCATTGTCCTCGACAAAGGTAGTTGTATATCCTAAGATAATATGCTCAAGACTTTCACCGCATGCACAAGTTATACAACAAGGACAGAGCTAATGAAGAGACACGAACAGCAGCACTGTTATCACAACTTTATTAGCAATTAGAACGAGAGAAACAACATTGCGAAGTTTCTGAGGAGCCAGCCAGTGTAATCCTTGGAAGGACGCCTCACTAGCTGTCGGCTGATCTCTTGTTGGAGCCGGAAAGCCAGGACTCTCCGCTCTACTACGGGCCCTCTGGACAGCCCTAAACTGACTGGTCTTTTAGTTTGAAGCTTGTGATTGCCTTTTCCCAGCCCACACTGTTATTGAAATCCTGTAACACAGGGCACTGCCAAAGCATGCAAGATAAAGTACAGCATTGCTTCTCTAAATCAGGGCAGTGAGGATTTATCTCACTATCGAGCCTGCTAAAGAACCCTCTTGATGGCCACGGACACGTCTGAAGAATTCTGAGCTGCTCTACTCAACAAGGCTGCTCTACTCATTTTTCGACCCATGGTCTATGGCCATTAGCTTATAACCACGTAAACACTAGGCCTGCGTAGAAGCGCAGCATAGTCACAGAAGAGATATGGAAGATTTCGGCTGCAAGTTCGACCACTGGTAATTTCAGTTCAGCGGGATATTTGATGTAGTAGCGTCACATTTCAGTCACGCCATATTCACTCGACAGCTTGTAATTTTTCTGCAACAACTTGTAATGATTGTATGAAGTAACTGTTTTGTGTTTTTTGCTTATGCTTAAAGTCTATATGTCCGATGACATTTTGTGCCCGCTGAATCTCCATAGTGTTGGGCTTAACTAGACCGTGTTTAGGCTTTTGTATTGGTACGTTGGACCGAGCCGGTGGGCTCGCAGACACCTATAGTGCCGAGCTTGGGCTGCATTTGGGCTGATTAGGGTCAGCCTTCGACACAACCATTGGGCCCAGGCTAAACTCGGGCTTGAACGCTAGGTCCTAAATAGCTCTAACCAGCATGGTAGAACTTAACACAAGGCAAACGTACCAGTGAGAAACACTGCTACATATACAGTGAGTGAATTGTAAAGAATTCGTGAGAGATCTTAGTAAAATATCAGTAAGAAGGCATTTTGTGCCCGATATTGTCCAGCCAGATGTGTTGGCAACTGAACAGCTTTATATGTCCTTCGCATTTAAAACTGCCACCAGATCTAGTCAACGAGAAGTATTTGTACGCTGAAAAACAGAAATTGTACGTGAAAAACAGTCAATAAAAAAGACGCATATTGAAGTCACACACACACACACACACACACACACACACACGCACACACACACGCACACACGCACACACACACGCACACACGCACGCACACACACACACACACACACACACACACACGACAAGCGATGATAATTGACAGGTGGGTTTATATACACCAAGATTTTCTAGGGCAGTGTTGTGAAACAGCTTGAATTATTAGCTTGTCGCGACCTAAGTAATTACCACTAATATTGTGCAGTGTTGCTTTTTCTGGGACGTATGTCTGCCGCAACGCATTGCAATCCGCCATCAATCATTACAAGTTACCATTAAATGACGCTTGTCGCCCAAGGACACAGGGTTGGCCTTGTTCAAGGCGTACGATTCCGCCGCACACAATCCATGAGGCAATTTTGTTGAGCTGTCGTCGTGTAACATAATCATTTCCAAAGACACGGTCACCGCGAAATGCCGGCAGACATCACAGCCGATATAAGGTGAAGTCAGCAAGAAATTGGTTGAAATGACTGGATGGTCTTTACCCCAGTTGGTTTCTGCATGTTAGCGCCTTGACAAACTAGGGTGGTCTACGCAAAAGACCTCGGTATTTTGTTACTAAGGGACATGGCTTATACATGAGTTCCCACCGCGCGCTCTCTATGTTTTCACTTATATATAGTCACTCTAAGTAATTCATATAGAAGTGCATGGCATAGTAAGGTCGAAAGACGCAGTTCGAATAAACTGCTGTTTCCTTGAAGACAAGCAAATATTTACGTGAATTGTTTACGCTTTAACAACGAAATGCGTTAAGAAGGGTGTCAGCGTTATGTTCGTGCTCTCTATTTTTTTACGTTACGTTTAATAATGAAATACGTTAAGCTAATCTATCAGAATCGGCCATATGAGCGAAACGGTGCAAACACTGTTAGTATCTTTGAGATGCCTATTAGGCGTCAGTCGCGCGTTGGCTTTAGAAGACTTCACTTGCAAGAGGATTCTTGTGCCTTCATGCGACTTTAATACGGCGACACTGCTCACTTGAGAACATTCGAAATTCCCACAATCTTGTCACGCTCCATTTAGTAAAAACCTTTTATAAACCTTTTAAACTTGTAGAACTAGTGTCCCAAGAACAAAGTGCCAAAAAGTGTGTATATTGGAATCGAAAGAACAATGTCTTTCATCACAGCGACACACCTCTTCTTTTAGAACAGTAACGTGATTTGCAGGCTCTGGTGTTGTAAGAAGGCGTCGCATCCACTGGTGACCCTCTTTCTGTACATTTCACATATTGATCGTTGACCACTCTGATGGCGTACGAAACTTTAAGCATGGGTGCTTCAAAGAAGGATTGAAAGCTGGGGCTGGCCTGTTCGCAATAGTACGTGAACATACTTTAAGAGGGGGCACGACTACGCATCACTACGCACATCATACGCACAGTGCATGTGGCGCACTGCTATTGCGCTCCTATCTATCAAGGAGCTATAGTTATATCGACCTACACAGATCAAACTACAAGGGAAACTATTGAAGCATATAATATCAAAAAGAGGAGTTAACAATGCATTAGCTTGCCTTCTATAGTGCAGATAGTCAAGTTAGGTTCTTAGATGGCACGATACGATAACTTTTTGTTGTAGGAGAGTACACTTGGGGTGTATCAAAATTTGTTTTGCACCAGATGTGAGCTGACCTACCGTTTTCTAGCTATAGTCTGGTCACAAGGTGTGAAGGTTGAAGTGTTCTTTTTTTTCGTTTTTGTGTAAATGAATATTCACTAGCGAGTCGGCGCTGCGGTTGGTTCCTTCTTTGTGTCCTAGTAGTAATGCGCTATGTTAAAACATGTTCAAGAAAGGGTACTTCAAATGTCGCTTGTGTCAATATGAATTGAACAATTGCCCTTTTCTGTTTTTCAGTGCACTCAAGTGCACACAACACTTACGTGGATCGTCATTCGTTTCAGAGATATGTATAAGCACCTTCACTGTCCTGCCTGACACAGAAAAATTACGATGAAAGGTAGAATTATTCGGAATGATCGTGTTTCAAAATCAGCGGGAGCAGAGCCTTGCAATTACTACTTTGATTGATAATTGATTTGATTGATATGTAGAGTTTAACGTCCCAAAACCACCATAGGATTATGAGAGACGCCGTAGTGGAGGGCTCCGGAAATTTCCACCACCTGGGGTTCTTTAACGTGCACCCAAATCTGAGCACACGGGCCTACAACATTTTCGCCTCCATCGGAAATGCAGCCGCCGCAGCCAGGATTTGAACCCACGACCTGCGGGTCAGCAGCCGAGTACCTTAGCCACTAGTCCACAAAAGTGACTTATTTTGCAGGAACCATATAGACTGGAGGATCAACCACATTTAATGTGTACAATTCATTAGCCCTTATTATCGCAAAACGAGTACTTTTTTTCACCTTACGAGCAAAATTTCTGTTCTGTATATGACGCCTGATCACGATATAAGAGAAAAAATTGATAGTTTTCTGAAATATGTAGTAAACATGACGTTCTATAAGGTTGTGCATATTTATGATTTGTTCACATTACATGTGAACGAGCCAGTACGTAATTATCACTGGTACACTCCTACAGAATAAGAATACATGCACACATACATGAAACAAGGGGAATAGAATAGACTTGATCTCGGTGTTATACGAACCTATTGACGTATCGATAATGCTCACGCTATCTGTCTTGGTGGTCGAGAAAGCTTGAATTGATTCCATGGCTTTCATAGATTGTCTTTGGGTCTGATTTTTTTCATAAACTTCAACAAGCGGCTGTCAAAGTGATGTCGCGAATCCGCGCCCCGTTGGTGAATTCTTACTGAGTAGGCGCTTGTGCACGTGCTGTGTGATGTGCTATCTTTATATCTCCCCCTTTCTCCTTTCAATCTCCCCCATCCCGTTCCCACGTGTAGGGTTATTCTTGACTGGTGGACTTCCGTATATTTCATTCTCTACCATTCTCTCCCTTCTGGTTCGAATTTGCCACTTAGAAATGCATTGAAGAAAGTGCAGCGAAATAAAGTGGTAGCAAGTTTTCCCAAACATGTTTCAAATTGATGAATCCATACTGACTCGCCCAGTTTTCTGCTGCGTTGTATAAATCGACTTTCGTGTGCTTGTGTACCACATACGCGTTCATTTCTTTCATGCATCGGAGAGCACGGTAATTTCTAGAATTCTCTTTAAAGATTTCAAAGTTATCAAATGTCACAAATCCTGCATTACACCAGAATATGTTTTGCAGATTTTCGTTAGAATAAAGAGATCCTAAATTCATAATCCCTATACCTTGGTTACGGTAACAAATGCAGTAAAAAGTGAAAAAAATGAACGCATCAACAGTAACATGAGCAGAGCTTTGCGATAGATTCGTTTCAACACTACAGAAATTCCCATTTTCAAATGTTGACTGCACCTTTCTCGCCATGACAGGGTGAACGACTTGCCAGAGCACAATATAGAAGCGCTGACAGGAGAGACAGAAAGAACGACTGGCATCGGTAATCCTTGTCGTCTATCTTGAGTATGCTAGTGGCACTGTTGTTGCAATGGGACTTTTTTGAAGCTAGATTCATGATTTTGCTTGCCATCACCTGCTGGAGCAAAAGTGCAAGCTTAACTCACACAATCAAAATATCGACATACTTCTTGATGCACCCTGCCATCGGGACATACTAATTTCTTGCTTTGGAAATTTAGAGCACTTTGAACAGCATGTACTTGATCAAACTCTTAGCTTTGCCAACCGTTACATAAACCCAAACAATTGAATTTTTCGTGTAACGAACAAGTGCTTGGTGCAAGTAGCTTCTATACCGACAAACAGGGATGATCGATTCCAAATTTACTTTATGTCTTTGATGGTGCTGATTATAAAACCGTATCTGGAATAAAAATCACGTTTATATGAATGAACAAGAAGATTTAAACGGGTACCTCAAATCGCCTATGCAATCCTAACTTCTTGCAATAAGATGTATGCTCAAACTTCGTTTTGTGTTCAATTTCCCGTTTCGGAATAAGCAGGATGATTGGTGGAAGTGCTTCAGACAGGCTATCTGACGTTTCAGTAGGAAGAACTATCTTTGTCAAAGGCACCTTGTTTTCCTTTGTGTGATAGCTTTAGGGGGTTAGCATTGCCATTTATCTTAACACCCAAAGAGATGAGTTACAAGGAATCTTATTTGATACACAAATTTAAGTCCTTGCACCCATTAGGATCAATGTAACACGCAGCAATCTGAAATCACTGAAAGTCATAGCATAATTGCTGCAATATTTGCAGACAGAAGATAATTTCAATCTTCAACTAGCCATGAGCGGAAAAATATAGAATCGCTCCTAGCCAGAATATAACACTAATAGTGTGCTCCTTATTTTTTTTTAGTTTTACATATAGAGGGGTATGCTTATGCATGTATGATTACGAATTTTTTTTTATATTCTATCACTTTCCAACCACGAGCTCTTTTCCTTTATCCTCGCTTCTAAAACCACTCCTACCACACATCGTGAAGGTCATTGCCAACCCTAAAGGTCCGGTGGGTGTTTTTCCGCTTGTTTACCCTATCATTCCACCTTTCCCGGCCCCACCATTTTTTTTTCTTTTTCTTTCCTTTTCTTGCTGCTTCTCACGCCGTTGCTAACTTCTTCATTTTTGATTTTTCTATTCTTTGACCAACATGCCCCCAAATTCTTGAGGCTATTTTTCTGAGCGTGTTACCTAGAGTGACACTTGGAACACAGTTTGGTCAACGGCCTTTCCTTTAAACACAGGTTTTTCAGACACCTATCACATGCAGAATCATTTACCATCGACCTCTTGGCATTTAAAGCACGCAGCATGCATTTTCCCCAGTGTTGTACCTGCTTTCTTGTTGTGCTTCCCGTCTATAGGGGCTTGTTTGGGAATATGCGTACACTAATATTGTCGGCAACCCTTTGCGGTGGCTGGACGCGGAGCCTGTCAGCTTGTTTCGATATTTCATGCTCTTCTATTGGTTCACGTCTGAAGTGGCTCCCACTTTGTTGCACACCAGACCTACCTTGCTGTTTTTAAATTTCCCTTTCAATTGCGAAGCATTTATTAGCGAACTTCAGCAACTTTGCACGTATCTATCTAGCCGCCAATGACTTTTAGCTCTACTGGCAGTTTCAATATTGGTATCAATACCAAACTTCATATGGCATACCATGACTGTATGAAGAAGATATCTGACTAGTCATAACACACAAATCCAGAAAAAATCCAGAAAAGAAAGCACTCCAGTGCGCGTATTTGAACGTGGGACCTCTGCGTCGTTAAAGCGAGGCGTTAACTACTGAGCCCACCCGGAGAACGTGCGGTGGTTTCGTTCGCATGGCATGTTACCAAATTGGTATGGTATGCCCAGAATGTATGGCGAACACAAGCGACAGACCCTAACCCATAGTTGACAGACCCTAACCCGTTAGTTCCTCCGGCACGCCGCAACCGCTCTAGTCGTGTGTCTTGGAGCACGCGGACGGCATCATTTCTACCTGGCCTCCGCCGGGACTTCATGTGGCGGCTGGGGTGGGACGTTCTTCGTACCTTTGACCACCTCGAAAGGTGGAAAATGATCCAGTCATCAACATGTCTGATTTGCTCCCTACGGGAAACAAATCAGCATTTTTAGGACAATGCGTCGTTGCACGTATTTTCTGGAGGGCTGTGCATGCAGGATTTCACGGCCTCGAAGTAAACCGCTTCGTATCTTCCGGACGTTGTTCTCGAGGTTGCTTCCCCTCCCTTCTCATTGTTGCTGGTGCCTACTCTCTTTGGCATAACCGCTCTGAGGCTGTTGCAGCAGGTCGTCGCCACCGTGCTCTCTTTCTGATTTTGGAGCGACTGTACAAAGAAATACTATCATTTTTTTCCGAGGAACTCTTCTTTCTGGGTGAGGAGGAATTCCTTCGACACTGGTCCTGCCCTTTTGTGTTCGTCTGAGAGAGTCGTGTAAAGCTTGTTTTCAGGTTTGCCTGGCATTGGTAGGTTAATTTTGGTTTAATACTCGCACAAATACCTTGTAAGTACTGTGTAAATACCTAAGACAGAGATCCTTATATTTCATTTGTGTGTTCTTCGTTTACCATGTATTGTACATACGTAGACATACCTTTTGGTAACAATTCTTGTGTATCTGTGTATGTTGTGTTCCGTGTACATATGTAAACATCTTTTTGTAACAACTTCTGGTGTGTCTGTGGCTATTGTGTCTTGTCGCGATGTTCTTTTGGATTGTGATAATGTTCACTGTCTGTGAGAATAAATTTCTCTAAACACCCATAGTAGAGTACCTCGTACTCTATATCGTTATCAACTTTTTCTAAACAAATAAAAATCATGACATGCGTGTCATGTAACAACATGACTACTTGCCACGCTCATGATGCGCTTGCGGCGGTTTCGCTACCATCACGTATACCAAATTTGGTATTACAGCACGTGAATTGATGACGAAGGTATGTAACTGGTGCAAACATGATAACCATGAGATGCGTTTCATGTAATACCAAGACTACATTCCATGCTCATGATGCGCTGGCGGCCGTTTCGCTAACTTCACTTTTACCAAATTTGGTAGTACGCGACGTGAATGTATGATGAAGGTATGATACTGCTGCAAACATGATCAACATAAGATGCGTGTCACGTAACAACATGACTACATGCTACGCTCATGATGCGCTCGTGGCCGTTTCAATAGTTTCACATGTATCAAACTCGGTATTACGCGACGCAAAGGGACGACATAGGTAAACGACACACACAAACATGATAATCACGACATACGTGTCATGTAACAACATGGCTACATGTCACGCTGATGATGCGCTCGCGGTCGTTTTGCTAGCTTTACATTTGCGAAAATTAGTATTACGTGACATCAAGGTATGCGACTGGTGCAAACATGACAATCATGAGATGCGTGTGATGTGACAACATTACTGCATGCCAATCTAGGCGCCAATACATTCCGAAGTGACGCGGTGCCCGTGCTCACCGGCGTTCATTTCGTCGGGTCACGCCGGCGTTGACACGCCAGGCACCGGTCCTGCCAAATACTCGCAGGCACGCGCCGCGCTGCATTGCTTCGACGCATGCGCGTTTCAGCGCTTCCGGCATCCCTCCGTCACCAAAAAAGGGAGACACAGTCTTGTCTGGGTAACGCATTGGCACGAAATGCAGCATGTCATATTTCGCGCCGGTAGCCGTCAGGCCGTGCTGATGGACGCTGGTCGTGCCGGTCGCGCCTGGCGTCAGACTATAGAGGGCTCCCGTTTTGCTAACGAAGCGTCGCTGTGCCCAGCGTGTGCGCGCGTCAACGCTACGTTGGAGTATATTGAGCCCTTCATGATGCGCTCGTAGCCGTTTTGCTAGCTCCACATATACCAAATCTGGTTACGTTACGTCAATGAATGACGAAAGTATATGGCTGGTGCAAACATGATAATCCTAATACACGTGTCATGTAAGAAAAATGACAGCATACCCCACTCATAGTGTGCTCGCGGTCGTTTCGCTAGCTCCACGTATAATAAATTTGGTATCACGTGGCGTGAATAGATGAAGAAGATAAGCGACACATTAAAACATGATAATTACTACACGGAAGTCATATATGGTATCATTTAGGTCCACATCGTTGATTTGATTGATATGTGGGCTTTAACGTCCCAAAAGCACCATATGATTATGAGAAACACCATAGGGGAGGGCTCCAGGAATTACGACCACCTGGTCTTCTTTAACGCGCACCCAAATATGAGCACATGGGCCTACAACATTTCCGCCTCCATCCGAAATGCAGCCGCCGCAGCCGGCATTTGATCTCGCGACCTACGGGTAAGCAGCCAAGTACCTTAGCCACTAGACCACCGCGGCGGGCCTACCCCTACCTCTTAACATTATGCTGATTTAAATTTACATATCAACCTTTCTCATTCACGCTTCGCATATCATCGATAGCCAATGTACGTGTGATCTGCCAATTTTTTTTACTCTATTACACTCGTCCTCTCACCCACGAGAAGAGAATATTTAGTATCAGGGCAACTTAATTCGAAATGAAGCGAGGGCTGCACTATTCCGCTTTATAGATTTTTTTTTCTCTTAGACGGCGATCACCAACAGCGACAGGCGCTACCACAGGAGATGACATCAGTACTAACCCCCTTAAATTGAACACACGAAGGATGACGAGGCGCCTTTGACAAAGATAGGTCCTCCTATCGAAACGTCGGCCAGCCTGTCTGAGTCGATTCCTGTGTTCTTGCTGCTATATCTCACAACGTGCTTTTATCTGTCGTCTCCGATCTTGATTTTTCAACTTCCCGTTTATATTACATTGCCCCTGTGTGGTTTTTACGCCATAAAATATTAACCTTCTCTATTAAATTCTCCATATTTGTTGGTTTTGTTACGCCTTAAAGTTTCGTACCACATATATTTCTTTCAACAGCGTACACTATTCTTAGCTTTGTTTTAATAGATACTTTTATTTTTCTTCCTTCTCTCAAGACCTTACGCCAAAGACAAATTGCTTTGGCCGGCTTCGGAATACACAGTGGTCGTGCTCGCATCTTAAGCAATTTACTCCCGCTAACATCATCTTACATGCTATTTTCTTCAAGCTTAGGGCACCGTCTTCGAAGCTCAATTGCCGCGTATGTAAACATGGCGCCTTTTATGTGCATTCCGTGCCATTAGGCTTTGCGACGTAGTTTATAGCTCAACTTTATCCTGCTTCCCCTGCCTTGCATCTAATGACACCTCGACGATGTTATTTCGCCGGTGATTACTGCTGCTACAAAAAAAAGGTCTCCATGTACACTTTTGTAAGTGAGGACCATCGATTAATGCAGCCGCTACCTTCATCATAATGACATTATTATGGGGCCAGCATGGCCTGAATGAAGTCGCGTGGAGTGGAAGTCACTGCATGCTTCTACCTCGCGAGTGCGTGTATTCACTGCCTTCGGTGGTTGTGCCAGCGCCGAGTGCCCCAATTAGATCTGCACAGCGCAATGGATACCAGAGCAGAGTGTAGTTCGTCCTGTGTAAATTACATAATGCGCCGTCCCACTTAAAGCTTCTCCCCTGTGTATTCGTTTATCGGCAACTGCCCTGTTTCCATCATTCTGAACTACAGGTACTTCATCGAGCGATGTGGTTCGTAAGCGTGTTGTGTTGTTTGGAATATATAGACAGGCAATTTTGCTAGCCCTCTTGGAGGAAATGACTTTTTGTGCCAACCAAAACTAACTGTTACGTGATGTGAGAAACCAGTGATGCTGAGCACTTATGCTGTAGTAGGCAACGTTGCGTACCATAATTGTGGCTCGCACTAAGGAATAATAAACTGCACGTGAATTAGCTATTAAGGAAGGTTCAGCGACTTGTGCGATACGTGAGGTGGGCACGCATGACCTGGACGCAAAAGCGAGGTCATGTGACGCTATTTCAACAGGCCAAAACACAGCGTGGCAATAAGACATCACGTCTTTTTTATTTTTTGGCTTGTGTACAGAAGATAATTGCGTGCAAAAAAGCCAAAAGTGAAAAGGATTATTTTACATATCTCATGCGAGCGTACTCACCTGCATAAAAATACAAAAACAACTAAAAGACAACGTGTGGCTGGTGAACTATCTTACATGCGAAGTATTGCAATGTCAACCAAAGGTACTTATATTTTTCTATCTATCTATCTATCGATCTGTCTGTCTGTCTGTCTGTCTGTCTGTCTGTCTGTCTGTCGGTCTCACCACCTACGTCTGGACCCTGTCGTGCTGGTCATAAAACAGTTATTGAATGTAACGTCGGACACAAACCTGAATACTCGGCCATGAAAATTGTGTATGATTCACAGGTTATTAAAAATTTTTATCGACCCAAGAACGGCGATAAAAGACTTTTGAAAACTTGACACTGAGGAGAGAGAGCCGGCTGCTGCAGCGTGGTAGGTGAGAGCAAAATCACGGTGACAGAAGCAAGGAAACCCAAGGTTGGAGCCTTTATCGAGCCTAGGTTTCATCGTACGTAGGCTTCAAGTACTCCGCAAAGAGCCGCGCCAACGCTATTATTTGCTTATGGAAGATTCGGCAAATGCATCACATTGCTGTGACGACAATGGTTGCAGCCCTTGCTATCGGTTTTTCATGACAATTCAATAAGTGATAAGGGTTCTTGCTTGGGCGAGCTGGTAGCTAATGTTATTGTTACGTTATTCGTGTTGTTTGAAAGACGAATGTTTGGAACGAACACTGTGCTCGTGTCTGCCTAGTCCTTCACCCCAAGTGCTGGTCTTTTAAGCAGTGCATAATAGCGTGACAATGAATTCAATAAGCTGTACGCATGAACTTCTATGGCTCACGACACTATGGTGCACTGAAACTCAACTCAAAGGAATACGGCGAGAAGAGTGGCCTAATATGTTCAAATCATCACACTTTGGGTTGCGGTTCTGTTGGATAAAACTGCCATCTGTCTCCAAACGTGAGTACACAATAAAGTGCTGCACGGGCTCGGGCCTACGTTAAAAGCAGGGCTGGGCTTGCGTCGCTGCGATCGGGCCTAATGCACGGAGCCTAGGGCTGGGCCCAGGGTTGCAGTGCTTGGCTTGTGTCGAGCCGTGCTTGCACTTTGCCCAGTTGTCAACAGAACACTAAAGTGAAACACTGACTTCGTTTAGACTGACGCTGGAAACTCGAATGTGAAGTTGAAGTTTGAAGTTTATTTGCTTCCATTACAGAAACAAGGAGCAGGAGCAAAAGGCTACAAAGGCCTGACAAAGGGCTCCCACTCCTGTTGGCACTCAGCATCAGCGGTACATATGGCAATACAAAATTCATCACAGAAATTCATATCAAATTAAAGATCATATAAGCAGTATACAGACCATCTGATGAATAATACATAATAAAAAGATAACATGTAGGTTAAATCAAATCAATCCGGATAAGCAGCCCGGAATACCAAAGAAATATGCACAATAAACAGTCGCAAAATACATAAGATTATTATTATACAGAATAAAATATACTGACTTCAGTAAAATATAACAGTAAATATAACATAACAGTATGACATGAAAAAGATACGCATCATACATATTCCAATTGATGATTTATAATATACAGTTTCATAGATTTTTTCGACATAGTATTAAAATCAAGGGGGCTTAGGTGATTTATTAAATGCGGAACCTGGTAGCCTATATGCTGCCGGCCATAAGCTGTTCGGAACTTCGGTATTACCCTAGTTTCATTGCGTAGAGAATAACGACATTTTGATTGGGGTGATTTAGCTGTGTAGAGCTTGTTCTTTTTTATATGCTGAAATATTCTATAATAGTACATTTGGTTAGCTTTAAGCAAATTGTGTTTAATAAACAAATCATGCGTTCGCAAATCTCGAAGCCTACCTGTGTAGTTTTCAAAGCATCTAAGGACTCTCTTTTGCAATATTATCAATTTCTGATAATTTTTTGAGTATGTTGTACCCCAGACTAGCATGCAATATGTAAGGCGAGAGTAGAACATGGAGTAATATAATACTTTTTTAAGCCAAAGCGGTATCAGATCCCGGATTTTATTAAAGCATCCCGTGATTTTACTCAGTTCAGTGGACAATTTTTCCACATGTGTCGTCCAGGACATATCGCCTTTAAACCATATGCCCAGGAATTTATGAGCCTCTACTTGTTCTATTTGCACATTTTGAAACAGTATTGCTAGCTTAAAATTGATCGGCTTGTTAATAGGGGCAAAAATAATGTATTTTGTTTTATTGACATTGAGTTGCAATTGGTTGCTGTGCAACCACGACATAAGTAGTTTTAAGTAATTATTTATTGAAATTTGTAGCATTTGCAGCGACTTTCCAGCAAAAAATACATTTGTGTCATCAGCATACATAATTACACTTTGGGAATATGGTATATAAGCAAGATCGTTTATGTACAAGTTAAACAACAAGGGTCCAAGTATAGATCCCTGCGGGACGCCTTGTAGTATCTTTAATTTCGTAGATTTGGAATTGTTAATAGATACATACTGATACCTGTTTTGTAGATAACTTCGAATCAAGTCATGTGCTATCCCTCTTATCCCACAATCATATATCTTAGTCAACAAAATGGCGTGGCTCACAGAATCAAAAGCTTTTCTTAAATCTAGAAAAAGACCAATGGTGTATAATCTTTGTTCAATGTTATTTATTATTTCATGTTTTATAGAAAGTAATGCTTCTTCACAGGATCGTTTTTTTCGAAACCCATATTGCACGTCAGACATAATAGAGTACTTTTGAACAAAACCATCAACGCGAACGTTTATGACTGTCTCAAAAATCTTTGACATGACTGGTAATACCGATATAGGGCGGTAATTATTAAAAGTGTAGTCTGTGCCACCTTTGTGCACCGGGCACACTCTAGCCAGCTTGAGTGCTTCTGGGAACACACCCTGTTCGAGCATGCAGTTAATGACGTGGGTTAAAGGACTGCAAATTATATCCATTACATATTTCACGGCAGCTGGTTTGATATCGTCGTAGCCTGCAGCTGCATTGTTTTTTAGGTTACGCATGATGTTTGACAGTTCGTGCTCCGTAGCTGGTGCCAGTACAATAGAATTACTTGAACTGGTTTTTTTTTTATACGCATCTACACTTGGATGTTCATAGCGCACAGTCGAACTGTACTCTCCACTACGAATGAATTGGTGGTTTAACATATTAGCGGCTTCGTCATCATTTAGGATGCCTTGATTTGTAGTTACAACTATTGGCGCTGCATCATTCTTTCTTTGAGCAAGATTGTTAACCGCCTGCCAGAACTTTTTTTTGTCATTTGCTACTTGGGAGAACAAATTCTCATAATAACAGATTTTAGCATATCTAAGTTCTGCATTGAGCTTATTTCGATATTTTTTGAACTCAGCAAACTTTTGTGGGTCTCGCGTCTTAACGAAAGAATGATACATGTTATTTTTAGCGGCAATCTTATTTAAAAGTGCCCGCGTAATCCATGGCTTTCTAATCTTTTTCTTCCGGGTACGCTTAGTTGTCTTAATAGGAAAGGCTAGCTCGTAGCATGACATGAAACTGGCATAGAAATTGTTATATGCTTTATTTACATCACTTTGCTGGAAAATCGGTTCCCAGTTTGTCTTTTGGATTAGAGAGCGGAAATGAGCTAAAGAATTCGGGTTTATATTCCGATATGTGCACACGCCCATTTTTATGCTTTTATCATTTGTCTTTGGCAAGAAACAAAATATCGGCAAATGATCACTTATGTCCACTGATAAGAGGCCAGCATAGCTACTTGTGCCAGGTGCATTTGTAATGGCGACATCTAGCAACGTCGCGCTATCCGCTGTAATACGAGTGGCTAGATTGATAAAATTTTCACAGCCATAAGCATATAGAGTTCGCTTAAGTTCACGCGCATTAGTGTCATTTCCCAGCATGTTGATATTCAAGTCACCCATTATCAGAAACTTTGAACCAGTGTTAGTTAGATAGTTTAATAGTTCATCAGTGAATTCAAAGAATGGCGTCTTATTTCCGTTTGGGGGCCGATATATGACACATACATAAAAAGATTTCAAACATACCGTAAGACATTCTATATGTTCGTTAGTAGTGGTGAAACTTGAAATCACTTCGTATTGCAGATGTTCTCTAAGATACATAGCCACGCCGCCACCACGCCCATTAGTACGTGTGATGCCTTGGTATGTGTACCCTTCTAATTGAGGCGGCTTTTCACTTTGCGTTAGCCATGTCTCAGTAAACATCAACACATTGAAGCTAATGTCCATATTTTCAAGAAATTCTCGCAGGTCATCTCCTTTGTCTCTAATACTTCGTAGGTTTAAATGCAAGGCTGCCATGAACTTATTTGGATTTAACTTAGAAACAGAAATATTAAACGAGTCATAATCGTGATAAGTACAGCAGTTGAGACCGGAATTAGCCATGTATGTCAGTAATTAGTGCACAAAATTGTGTTCAGCTAGACTGTGGCATTCACTCGACCATTTTATCAACATCATCCAAACAGATTAGGCGAAGCACAGGTGCGGTTTCATTTCGCCGTGCGAAAATCTTTCCGCCAGCTGTCCACACAAATTTCCAGTTAACAGCTCTTTTCTTTCTGATGGCAGCTCCGAGCAGCTGCTTAGCTTCTTTCGTCAAATGCTCATTGATGAACACTGGATTCTGCTTGTCGAATCCAAGCATTTTTGTGTCTAGTCTCGTCTTCTTTGATTTAGCAAGAATTGCATTCCTTTTGTCTCGGCGGACAAAACGAACAATAATGTTGGACTGGTCATGCCTAGCAGTAGGAACTCTGTGGCAGACGTCTATGTCATGCTTTTCAATGTCCTCTTTTATCAGTTCGCCAATTTTTGTTACCACTGATATTGGTTCACTGTCAAGAGGTATGCCCTTGATTTCTAGATTGTTTGATCGCTGGTATTGCTCTAGCTCCTCCAGCCTGCGCGTCAGCTTTGCATTTTGTGACTTCAGTTCCTTGTTTTCAAGCAGAATTTTTTGCAAATCCTCTCTTATAAGCTTGAGTTCCTGAATATCAAGCCTCAGTCCTTTAAGTTCATTCAATGTATCCTTAATTTCATGTAACTCAGCGGCTAATTCACTCCGCAGATCGTCAACCTGCTTTTTAGTCATAATATCTAAAAACGTACACTATTCACAATAAACAACAGATCCAAAGTCTGGGCAGGGCAGTTTTCGCTCGGCAGCAGTGCACACGTTTCACGCTTGGCAACACAAACAGAAAAACAGCAAGCCTCACCTGGAAAGACAGATATCTTTTAGTTACGTGTGCAATGTGCACCGCTGCCGAACTGCAAACGCCGGTAGGCCCGGGGGCGCTTTTTGAAGCCAGCCGTAGTGTCCACCGCCACCAAGCGGACGATGCCGATCGCCTTGTTATCACCGGGGGTGTAGCCGATCAAACCCGCCCGAAGATAGAGGGTCCGCCGGCTGGAAGTATCTTGGAAAAATTATCCCTTGGTCCACGTCTCGCAGCTTGAAACTTTCAAAGTCTGGAAAGACAGATATCTTTTAGTTACGTGTGCAATGTGCACCGCTGCCGAACTGCAAACGCCGGTAGGCCCGGGGGCGCTTTTTGAAGCCAGCCATGTGCTTCATTTCACCACAATAAATTCACTGGCAGAAGAGAAAATCGAAGACAAAGATTCATTCTAGAATTGCACACTGTAATCTCGTGAATTGCGAGCTGTATTTGTTGTATGCTAGGTGCACTGTCTTTTAAAATATTCTGAAACTCGGTGTGCAAAGTGTGCGGGCCACTCGGAGGTAAAGTTAGTTCAGTTTTACCATTTGGGATCCACCTGTACGGGCCCCAGTAGACGCCATAATAATGGTGACAACTTCTACTGCACGAATTCTAAGGTGGTATTACTGTCCGCACTTTCTTTTCTCGCATTTTCGCGCCTACCTGGACTCTTGTTATGGCAAGCGTGATTAATTTGGAATTGTAACGAAATTATCCACTGATATTAGAAAAAGTATTCTTCTTTATTGCGCTCCTTTAGATTTGTTCGACGATGTTGCGCTTACATGTATGTTTCACATTTAGGCTGAAATATTTTTTTTCATACAGGGCAAGATATTTAGAATCTATGATGTACAAGTACCGACGTTCTTTTGCTTTCTGCATAAAGTGTACTTGTTGTCACATGAGCGAGGTATATGCAAACGGACAAGGTGCTTACAATGATAACATCGGGCTATTCTGTGCTTTGTTGGCATTCTTTATTATTTTACTTTGCAATTGTTATTCTGGGATCAGCGTAATTGAAGGAATAAAAAAATTATATAAGTTCTCATCGCTTCGGTTCTAAAGCTTGGAAACGTTCTAGCATATTTCAGCACCACGCCAAAACTAAATGACTGCATGGGGTCTCCCCGCACAGAATTCTTGCGAAGACATTTGTTTACTGTCATTTCCATGGCTCCCAGAGGTCGTGTGACGCGAGGCCAACATTCAAGGAATATGCAGATGAAAGAACAAGGAAGAAGGCGTGGGGGAAAGTATATTTGCTAACTAATCATCTAGGTTCAAAAAATGCAATTTTAAATTCTGTGCTTTGTGCTGTCTCTTTACCTCGAACCATAAGCATCCAAGATGTGTGTGTTGAAAATATTAATCGCGCTTTTATTGCAAACTGGAAGAAACGCCGAATAAAAATCGCGATTTCTTTGTCCCCCTCCTGTCAGTTGGATGCTCCCGTAGTCCACTGACTACTTTCTGCCAGTACCAAATTGTTAGGAAGGCGTTTACGATTAATTTTACTAAGAACAAGAAAGGGAGCGCAGTGCGAGCACTGCTGAAAACTGCAAGGACATTTCCTCAAAGAGGAGTTTGACACGATAGTATTAAAGAAGCTCGTTTCATCGAAATTCTAGCGTTGGCGAGGGCGTCGTTAGTAGAGAGCGAAAAAGTATCATTCTGTGTGTGACTGACAAATCGAGAAAGATGCAAATATAATGCATAATAGAAGTTTCAGAGTCCGAGTGAGGCTTGAATGCCGGGCGTTCGCGTGCCAAGCACGTGTTTTACCACACAGCCACGCCTCTACCTAGAAACACAGTGAAAATAGCTTCCTCTGCTTGGAAACGCCGTGAAAATAACGTTTATACTTTACAAACGCACGCGTCTTGTATACTGGCTTCACAATACAACATGTAACATCGCAGTATTATTGTGTGGTACGAGCATACATTGCCGTCGGGCGTCAGAACGTATGATTATTATAACGACTTGGTTACCTAAAGCTAGGCACCCATCCCAGAAGGCCCACACGTCACGGTGCGAATTCTCGTAAGACCACGTAGTGGTTGCATGGCAAGCTCGAAACCATAGGGATCACTCTGAGAACGTGAAAGAATGGCCGGATTACTGCGACCTTGTGGCTGATTTCAATTGGTGGAATGAAGAAAGTTTAGTGTATGCATACTTTGCATTGAAGGACTCTGCCCGAATATGGTTTGTTAACCGTGAGCCGTCTATCTTCACCTACGAATTCAGGCAGAAGATAGAGGGTATCCACCACAGTCTTTAAAAATAAAGAACTAATGGAGTAAGCTCATCTCAGTAGGTTGCTGATCCAAGCATAATCGAAGCGAGAAAGATCCGCCTGCTCATGTGTGGCGTAATGGAGCCGTAGTTTGCTGGCCTGATGCGAAGCCCACCAGCTGCAGTAGCTTAGTTGGTCAGCCAAGCGACCCCTATAGAACGCGCACTTCAACAACGCTCCTCGGTGTACGACTACCTAATCTCTCTGGGATAATCATCGTCTCCCACTTTGCCATGTGATAATGGTTTCCTTTGAGAACTCGTTCACAGTGTCGTTTTTGAGGAACTCGCTCGACTTCAGGGAGTGTGATAGCAGCCACCGGTGACAAATATTGTCCACAAAGAGGGAGAGAGAGAGAGAAATAAATAAATGGAAGAGACAGAGAGTTTAACCTCGAAGAACTGGTTTGCTACCCTGTGCAGGGGTGCAGAAATAAGGGCCGAAAAGAGAATAGAGATAGAGAGATAAAAATACATTAGAAAAAAATTATAGACAATCACACACATGCAGGGCGTTCCGAACACAGTCGTTTGGAGAGGCCAGCTGAGCTTTGAGTATAATCAACCACGTGATCGTACATGAAAAATGGTCTACACGTGGTGTGGCGTAAAGAGAGAAACAAGATGCATATAAGAGCTTCAGTGGCCCTTTTACCCAGAAAAAAAAAATGTGAATGACAAAATTGCAAAATATTGCTCAGATTTTGGTGCACGTTAAAGAACTCCAGGTGGTCAAAATTTCCGGAGCCCTCCACTACGGCGTCTCTCATAATCATATGGTGGTTTTGGGACGTTAAACCCCACAAATCAATCAAAATTACAAAATATTAGAAAAAGTTTCAGGCAATAGAAACAGAGTATACAAAAATAACATGCATGTGGTTCATGACAACAAATAATAAAATAAACGCCCTTGATTACACACAAAAATATTTAAAACAGTTTAGCAAGGAGATTATTAGTAACAAAGGAGTGTATAAGTGAGTGAAACTAAGTACCATTGATGAACACATTCAGCACATTCAATCCAACATGCCAGTTGTAGACAATATACGCAGTATATGAATTCCTAATTGCGATTTATTTATCGCCTTGGGGGGACAGTAAAATAGCGCTTCTAATGAATAGTTTTTTTTTTTGAGGACATGGTACAAGCCACGTCTCCGTATACCGAATAACGCAACTGGCAGTTCACCAGACGGCACAGACATTTTCGTCAACGCTCCCGGAAACTACAGTGCTGACGCATGCGCAGGCACTACGACTACTCTCACAGCCCATATTCCTCCCTACATTTCACCCTCAAAAGAACCGATGGGGCAGTTCCAGGGAACTCCGGCTTACACGAGTGCGTATGAGTCCATGAGCCCTCAAATTAATACGTTAAAGTCAAGCATATGGCGCACATCTGATAATCAGCGACTCTGCTTTCACTTTGGTGACGCGGGCCTTTCATTTCCGACCTGCTACCACTAAAGAATAGAACGGACAGGTATTCCACACCAATTCTCATCGTCCACGTGAGGGAGGGCGACCATGAGCAATACAAAATACGTTTCAGTTTCGACACAACGTCGAAGCAATGGACGTGATAAAAAGATGTTGGACTGTTATACGAAGCAAGGTTAGAGGATTTTAGTATCATACCAAATGCAATGGAACACGCCCAAATGTACGTTGAGCTGCAGCGTTTCTCTCGCGCACAGCAGCATTTCTATGTTCCTTCTGTATCTTGGCACGCATGCAAGCCCACCTTCCTTCAGCACTACAAGCATTCGGCTGAAGCTGTTCTGCAGGATTTCGAACTCGAGGTGGCATCACAAAGGCTGAATGAAATGCAGCGTTTTCTCCAGAGTTCGTCGAGTGTTCCATTCCTTGACTTTCGTTAGTCAGACGTAAACAATGCAGGTAACGGTAGCAAAAACTACATTTCCAGTGCACTTCACTGAAACGTCCACATCAACTTTCCTCAGACATGCCAGTGTGGGCGTCGACGCCGGAAGCAGCTAGATGGTAAAAGTTGTTTGCTTCTTGCTTTATATAAGCTTCTACACACTACTGGGGATTAGCCATGTTACCAGCGATTGAAATAAAGGAGATTTTTAATTTTGGAGAAGAGCACTCATGTTCCTTGCTTTATAACTACAAGCGAGACACACATGGTTAGTTCATTTTTCAAGAAGAATGAAGAATGTTTCTTTTAAGTTCATTGTCAGTAGGGCAGTGGTAAATGGTACACACACACAGACACACACAGAAACACACACACACACACAGACAGACACGTATATCTTATTATTATTGTGTCGAAAACACGGAAAATTGAGCCCTTAAGTATACACTTCTTTCCCTTATTCATTCACGAGGGTCTCGTACTTGCAGACTTGGCACCGTTAGGTTGTATACAAGGGACTATTGGTCAACTGCCCGCTCGTAATAAGTTCACGGGCTACGTGGCGCCAAAAAGGCTCATAATGATTGTGCCACACTTGCATCTATGGCCACAAGTGGCGCTTACTGACACTCCCAAGTATAATTCACATATAAAAACTATGAAGTCGCTGGGGGGATAGCCGCCGTGGTAGCTCAGGGGTAGAGCATCGAACGCGTTATTTGAAGGTTGCAGGTTCACTTACTGCTCACGGCAAGTTATCTCTTCACCCACTTTTCTTCATACTTACAACACAATTTGGTCTAATATCTTCCCCTATACTTTCCTTGGCATTATTGTCTGTTAGATCTCATTATTATTGTGTAAAAACACGGAAAAAAGAGCCCTTAGGTTTACACTTGTTTCCCTTATTCACTAACGAGGGTCTCGTACTGGAAGACTTGGTGCCTCTAGGTTGTATACGGAGGACTATTGGTAAGCTGCCAGTTAGTAATAAGTTCACGTGCTACTTGACGCCAAACAGGCTCATAAAGATTGTGCCACCCTCGGCGCCATGGCTACTAGTGGCGCTGACTGACACTCCCACGTTTAAATTGACATAGATACCCTATAAAGTAGCAGGGGGGATAGCTGTCATGGTAGATCAGTGGTACAGCATCAAACGGGTCATTCCAAGGTCGCAGGTTCGGATCCTGCCCACGGCAAGTTATCTTTTCACCCAATTTTCGTCATACTACATCACAATTTGGTCTAATATCTTCCCCTATATTTACCTTGGCATTATTGTCTGTTAGATCTCACAATTATTGTGTAAAACACGAAAAACGAGCCCTTAAGTATACACTTGTTTCCCTTACACACACACACACACACACATATATATATATATATATATATATATATATATATATATATATATATATATATATATCGTCTGTTTTCTGTTTTATTCTACTACCCAATCAATTGTGCCATGCCCGACATGCCCAACAGCAACCCTGTGCACAGCCGGGAGGCCCCCACTACACGCGTAATTTAGAAGCGGGCAAGGAATTCGCATTGCACCCGCTTGCACAGCCTACCGCAATAAGGGGCACCCCTATTTTTACGACGAAATGTTGATGACAGGGCGCGGAGTAGTTAAAGGCTTAGAACTTCCTAAAATGCCCGCTTACCAGCCTCTCCACAATACGCGGCCCCCGTCCTTCTACGACGAATTGTTTACGGGGCCCCAAGTAGTTAAAGGCTTAGGACTTCCTGAAAAGCTCTTTTTTGCCCCACACCGAACCGCCTGTGCCAGGAGGGGCCGTCTGATCGGGAGAAATGCGTTAGTGAACGGAAACATACACAGACCGCTGACATCAGAAAGGTGAAGGGGAGAGGGGGGAAGTGGAAGAAAAAGTGGAAGGGGGGCACCCGAGGGGCGTCCACCGTATATTATTTTTCTTTCCTTTTTTCTTTTTTGCTTTTTTTCTGTCTTTTTTTTCTTTCCTTGCCCTCTAATTTGAGATTGTATATAGCTGAGCACCAAGAAACTGTATCTTTAATCCTGATGAAGGCCAGACTCTAGGCCGAAACGTCGAAATAAACCACGTTGTGACCGCTCACGGAGGATCTACTAGACACTATATATATATATATATATATATATATATATATATATATATATATATATATATATATATATATATATATATATATATAGGCCTATGTATTGCGCATATATATATATATATATATATATATATATATATGCGCAATACATAGGCCACATGGAAACTCCAAAGAGCATAAGCTTTAATACCCCTGTCACACGGGCACTTAAAAGTCTTTTAGGTAAGCGGTCTTTTTCCGAAAAGGAGTTCCTGACAGCAGACACACGGCACAGAGCGAACTCCTTTTTAGAAGCGGTCTTTTTCGTAAACGGCGTTCGTCGATCTCTTTTACGGCTCCGAATGAGTAGCCTCGAAACCAGTGGGCGCCAGCAATTTTCGAGTGGTGGGAAAAAAAGAGTGAATGCTTATTTTTCTGTCACCAAAACTCTTTGCAAAAAGAAATTTCATATCCTGCAGAAGGTGTAATGAACTCTTTTAATGGTTATTTCCTTTTCTACTCTCGTAAGCAGCTACAACGCGTCGGCAATATCACGTGGTGACGCTCGGTCTTGCGCTGCTTGATTTTCTCCTTGGCGGCTTTTGCAGCGTCTGCCTCGCTTTCCAGAGCGAGAAGGCAGGCCGTGAGGCTTGCGATCCTCGCTTTTTCTCCCGTACGGTCGCCCATAACGTGTCGAGAGCAGTCGAGAGCAGCGAAAAACAAATACGGTAAATAAAAGCACAGTGGTGCCAGACGGACTTGTGCATGTCACTAGTTATGGGAATGCTTCCTTATCTACTGCAAAAAACATTCACATTGGTGTTTCTTCATCTCTTATTCTTAAATTTATTTGAAGAAACGAGCAGTGCGACAAGTCTTTAATTTGTACATCGTGATACATCGTTAAATTTTCATTGCTTCTCTTTTAACTGCTAGCGCCACGCTTTCGCTAGCGTCTTCGAACGAAAACACTAAAAGGAGATCGTTGCTGCCGTGTGTCTGCACCGCAAACACCTCTTTGTTAAAAGTCTTTCAACTTCGTAAAAGACCGCTTACTTAAAAGACTTTTTGCGCGCCCGTGTGACACAGGTATAACAGTCACAAATTGCATGCTAAATCCCAACCAATCCTTCCATTATCAAAACATGTGAACATACCCGGCCACTCATTTAGTAACCTTAAAGCCACGACACTAGAATCGGCATTTCGATACTAGAATCGATACTAGAATCGGTTTTCTAAGACGGGAAAACTAATAGCGCTGACCTCCATGAGTAAGGCTACAGTCCATCGCACTTGGAGTGACAATGTTACAAAAAACGACGACGTTAGCAACAGAAATGACGAAGAAAATGAGGACGAAAGCGACAAAAGTGACTACTTCCTTCAACGTGCTTTTAGGGGCGAAGCTCCTGAATGTGTGGGTCTGTTAATGCCTTGTATGTATGTGCGAGACCGCCTATAGGTCCGCCTTTGGCAACTACCCACTACTTCGTCCTTGTGAACATACCCCTACGCCCCATCACCCATCCACCAATTCACCCACCATAAAGCAAATACTGTAGAGAAATACAAAATACATTGTGAAAGATGTCCGTGTACTTGTATCCAGGCACGCGTTAAAGAACCATAGATTGTCCCATTGTGCACATACCTTGTTTTTATGCGACTGCCTCTAGTTCCACTTTTCTAAATTGCCCCCTACTTCGTCCTCGCAAATATCCCAAAACGCTCTATCACTGATCCACCACTTCGCCGACAATAAAACCGTTATAATGAAGGCGGAACGAAAGTGACGTATAGCACTTACGAATAATGTTTTTATATATCTACAGTGTTTCTCACGTCCTTGATAATATAGCGGGTGATATAATTCAAACTGAGGCTTTAATTTTGCCAATTATTCATCAGTGATGTTCCTGTCACTGCAACCTTTTTACCTCTCTTGAAACGTAAACGGGGTTTTCTTTTTAAAATGATCCCGTAAATGGTGTTTTCCTTGGCTACGCCTGTTTAGCACGACTGAAAGTTGATCTAGTTGGACGTAGTTTCTTCATAAAACGCTCGGACCCCCAGGCACCCATACATGTATATGAGGCACAATAACGAGAAAAATACAGGAATATTAGCATAGTGTCACTTTTTTTTACACTGTGTGCCTCTCCTCAATTTGTTGTCAAAATATGCCGCTTGATACTCGCAAACTTCTTCATCTCCTCGGTCCTACTCAGTTTTTGTCTGCCCCTAACCCGCTTGCCGTATTTGGGAATCCAGTAAGCTATCCTTAATGACCAGTTGTTACCTCGCCTACGCGCTACATGGCCAGCCCATGCCCCATTCTTCTAATAATTACAGGATATCCCTAAACCCGGCATGTTCCCTGATCCAATCAGATTTTTTCGTCTCTTAAGGTTACACCTTTATTTTCCTTCCCATCGCTCGCTACGTCGACTTTAATTCGAGCGGGACTCTCTTTGCAAGTCTCCCGGTTTCTGGTCAGTAGTTATGTACCGGTACAGTTTCACGAGAATTCCCAATTCAACACAGACAAGTTAGCTTTATGGCGGCGAAAAAAATTATTCATGGTTCTCATAGCATGTTTTTAGCACCTCTTTCCAGTGAAGAGTGTAAAGTCGAAGGGTGTAAGCAATAAGCCTGAAAGAAGTTTCATAAGCAAAACGCGAGGGTGAAAGTGAAGAGTTTGCAACTGATCATCGCAACGTGTGTCACTGTAAACACATGCACACATGATGAATGACGCACTCACACGATGCGTAACGCAGATAAATAGAAAACTATAAATACACATGCTAAAAACGCTGCAATGTATACAAGATAGCCGCGCATTCCAATACCAAAATGGATAACGCAGGATAAGTAAAATCACAGAGGCGTTTCCCAATCACCATTTGTTTCCCATGCCGCCAGTCAATTTCTTTTTATACACCTATTAAGAGCACTTTTTATGCATGCTTGCATCCGGGTCGCTTATTTAGTGGATAGACGTAGCAAAATGAAGTCTTTTAGCGTGCCGCAAATTACTTAGATGAATAGCGGCAGTGGTATTAATTACTGACTTACCGCTGACACTTCTTTTACCCTCTATTCAATAGAAGGGCGGAGCGCTAATACAGGCAGTGCAAAAAAAAAGACACTATTTTTTTATCGGGTGACCAAGCTATTACAGAATCAATTAAGACAAGAAGAGCATGACTTGTAAATCATTAGCGCGGGGTGAAGCAAGTTGGGGCCTCAGTTTTGAGAAATGAATTGATCCGCAACAACCAGCCGTGCGCACTATTTAGAGCGAATGAAAGAAGGCCGATCTTTTTTGAAAGTACAAGTGAAAAGAATAACCCAAAAGTCTTCAAAAACAAATGCCTTCTTAGCTAACGAGTAGCCATGAAGACCAAGTAAGCCTACAATAATGAGCGCCACAGAATTCGTAGTGTTGGCGTCAGTGCGTGCCATTCACTACGCGGCCTTTCGATTGCGCTTCGCCGTCAGGAGCTCAATGCCAGTGCCGATAAAATTGGCTCCCGTCGTCATCCTTCTCGAGGGGGGGGGGGGAGGGGTTGAAAGGAAAGGTGTTCAAAACAGACTGACACTCCCACGTTTAAAGTGACATTGATACCCAGTAAAGTGGCTGGGGGGATAGCTGTCGTGGTAGCTCAGTGGTAGAGCATCGGACGCGTTATTCGAAGGTCGCAGGTTCGGATCCTGCCCACAGCAAGTTATCTTTTCACCCACTTTTCTTTCTTCCCACTTACAATACAATTGGCGTAATAACTTCCCCTATACCTTCCTTGGCATTATTGTCTGTTATATCTCATAACTATTGTGTAAAACACGAAAAACGAGCCCTTAATTATACACTTGTTTCCCTTATTCATTAACGAGGGTCTCTAGTGGCCGACTTGATGCCTTTAGGTTGTATACGGGAGACTATTGGTCAGCTGCCAGTTAGTAATAAGTTCACGTGCTACGTGACGCCAAACAGGCTCATAAAGAGCGTGTCACACTCGCCGCCATGGCTACTAGGGGCGCTGACTGGGACTCCCACGTTTAAATTGACATAGATACCCAATAAAGTGGCTGGGGGGATAGCTGTCGTGGTGGCTCAGTGGTAGAGCATCGGACGCGTTATTCGAAGGTCGCAGGTTCGGATCCTGCCCATGGTGAGTTATCTTTTCCCCCACTTTTCTTTCTTCTCATTTACAATACAATTGGCCTAATAACTTCTCCTATACCTTCCTTGGCATTATTGTCTGTTAGATCTCATAATTATTGTGTAAAACACGAAAAACGAGCCCTTAAGTATACACTTGTTTCCCATATATATATATATATATATATATATATATATATATATATATATATATATATATATATATATATATATATATATATATATATATGTATATGTATGCGCAATACATAGGCCACACGGAAACCCCAAAGAGCATAAGTTTTAACAATCACAGATCGCATGCTAAATCCCAACCAAACCTTTCATTATCAAAACATGTGAACATTCCCGGCCACTCATTTAGTAACCTTAAAGCCACGATACTAGAATCGGCATTCCGTACCAGCCATGATCGTGTACTTCGCGAATCATATCTCATTATACAATTTAACACTGTTTCCGCTGGAATCAATGAAAACAAAGGGAAAGTGACCAGCTTTAGACTAGGTTAAGAGCGATGATGCACTGGTTTCACATTGTACCGCCTAAATCACGCCTTCTATGTCTCTATGTCTGCCATTTTTCTTTTTTTTAATTTATCTTCAATCCTTTCACAGTGACTTCCAATATATGGTCACATATCACTAAGATTGTTCTTATACGGCCATGCAATCTCATTACACCACAGCACTTCTACATCTCTTATCTACATATAGGCATGGTACCACGTCACAGCACATGCAAGGGAATCTTTAACCGTGTCTTTAGTATGTGTGTGCTTTTCAGGTTTTTCCTTTTTTTTCGTCTATACAAACCACCGCCCCCCTGCGCAGTCCTATATATCTCTGGGACGTACCACGCAGTCATTCTTTCTTTTCCCAACAACACCACTGGAAGTGAGTTTCTAACGTTGTTGCTTGAGCGAGTTGGTACGGCATGATTCACATAAAAAACAGCACCAATAACGAGGGACAAGAGAAAGAAGGAGACAGGCAGCGGCACTGTGCCGGTGTCTGTCTCCTTTTTCGTGTTCCTCGTTATTGGCGCTGTTTTTATGTGAATCAAGTCTTTTCCACTATCGCGAATCTTAAAAATACAGGGCCGGGGTTAGGTGACATTTGTGTAAGGCATTTAAAACTGGTTGCACATTTAGTTTCCGATAAGCTGTGTCATATTATCAAGCTTATGTTTAAGCAGGGTGTATTTCCTTCATTCTTAAAAAAGCTAAAGTAATCCCAGTTTAAAAAAAAGGCGATAAACAAAGTTTCCAACTACCGTCTAATTTCAAATTTTTCCTGCCCCAGCAAACTACACGAAAAATTATTTGTTAAATGTCTGAATAGATATTTAGTTAAATTTAAATCGCTTAAATACAGGCAATTCGGTTTCTGTCCAGGAAGGTCAACAAATCTAGCTGTGCTGTCTCTAACTGATTACATAATGAAAAGTATCGATTCGGGAACTTTAGTCGGTTCAATTTTTTTAGGTCTCACTAAAGCCTTCGACAATGTAAATCAGTTTTATTGCATGAACTTCAGTCTTATGGAATAACTGGCCATGCGCTTACATTCTTAAAGATTACCTACGTGACCGACAGTTCACAGTACACGCCGCAAGCACCTTCTCTACAATAAAATATGTTAACCAAGGAGTACCACAGGGCTTGTCATTGGATCCTTTGTTGTTTATATTATATATGAATGATCTTCCTGATTTTCTTAGCTCTTTTGACTGTGGCCACTGTGTTCTGTACGCTAATGACACAACAATATCTTCATCTGATAAAAGCATTGATGCTCTTGTTTCAAAGTTAAATCTTACATCAAGTGCCCTCATGAATCAGTGCACCCGTAATCACTCAGTTATCAACCCCACAAAAACTAAATTTATTGTGTTTAAAAGTACTCAAGATCATTATCTACTATTCCCTTAATACAACTTGGTATTCATTCCATTTCTGCTTCTTCTGATGTCATGTTTCTTGGCATACATCTTGACCCATGCCTTACCTTTCACAGTCACTTCAACCATCTTAAGCAGAAGACGGCGTTTGGTATCCGCGTTTTAATAAAAGCTCGCCCTTTCTTTTCCCGTGAAGCTCTACTGGCACTGTATTTTGCGTTCATTCATATTCATATAACTTACGGTGTAGTCTCATGGGGCAACACTTATGCTTGTCATTTATCTTCAATACAGCACATTCAAAATCAGTCAATACGCATCGTCACTTCTAGTTCTTCGCAATCGAAGCCTACACATTACTATGCTTTCACAATATCTTGCCCGTAAATCTTTTGTTCCGGTTCAATCTTGTGACCTTATTCCACAAATTGCAGCATAATCAACTGCCAATCCCGGCCCCGCCGCAGTGGTATAGAAGGTAAGGTACTCTGCTGCTGACCCGCAGGTCGCAGGATCGAACCCCGGCTGCGGTGGCTGCATTTCTCATGGAGGCGGAAATGCTGTAGGCCCGTGTGCTCAGATTTGGGTTCACGTTAAAGAACCCCAGGTGGTCGAAATTACCGGAGCCCTCCCTCCACTACGGTGTCTCTCATAATCATATGGTGGTTTTGGGACGTTACGGCAACGCTACGGCCACTCAACCACCACGCCTGCCTATATATATATATATATATATATATATATTGCCACGCTGTGTTGGTGACAGAAGACGTGGTGAGCGAAGAAGTGAATGGCAGCTGTGGCTGAGTAAACAGTCCTCCACTTCGAGTTCCTGCCTATCGTTGCCTCTCGCGACAGACTGGTGGACGTGCTGGGTACTGTACTGCATTGTCTTATGCCTGCTTGTCCTGAACCAGAAGTGACTACCGCTAGTGCACCAGGGTCTGCTGATATCTATCGAAGCAGCCACCGCCTTCAAGGACTACCACAACAGTACGGCCCTTTGGCAAGTTCCGTGAGGACAATGTTTGCCACATCCACAAGGCAAACCGAGCATGACCCACTCGCTAGCATACCTTGTGTCATTAAGACGCCTCGCACACCCAACATGGTGTAGCCGGTAAGGATGTCGAAGAATGGCTTGACCATTTCGACTGGGTCGCTGCCATCAACGACTGGGACAATCGCCGTAAGTTGAAGAACGTCTATATATATCTCCCTCTTAGACGCGCCAAGAGTGTGGTATGAGAACCACGAAACTTCATTCACAAGTTGGCAGGAATTTCATGGGCAGCTTCGCGAGGCGTTCAGTAACCCCGAACGGAAAGAGAGAGCGGAGCAGGCACTTTCTTCGCGATTTCAAGTGCCGAACGAGAGCGTCGCCATGTTTGTCGAAGAAATGTCGCGATTGTTTCGATGGACTGACCCCCACATGCCAGAAGACAAGAAAGTGCGCCTGCTAATGCGAGGCGTAAAGGAGCAACTTTTCGCGGGCCTTGTGCGCAACCCTCTTACGACTGTGTCCGAGTTCATACGTGAGGCCAAAATTATGGAGTGCATGCTTCGGCAGCAGGTGTCACAGTATGAGCGTCAGACGGCCATGTCCGCTGCGTGCTTGCTTGTACCATGATGTGATAACAGGGAGGTCCTCACAGAACTCATACGGCAAGTTGTACGCGAAGAACTTAGGAAATTTCATGCAGCGTCCCCTCCCAGTAGCGCTGCTCTTACGGACGTCGTTCGTAAGAGCAGCTGTTTGTTCACTCCTCACCACCATCGCAAGTCGAACCTCCCACGCTTTCCTACGCGGATTCCCTACGCGCCTCGACGCCGTCGACGGCACATTTTGCTCATAACCTACCGAGACCCCCAGGCAATTTCCAAATCCAGCCCATCGCCTGCCTTCTCAGGCCGATTTTCGTCCTGGCCCGCGGAAGTCCACCGTCTGGCGTGCACCCGACAATCGTCCTTTGTGCTACCATTGTGGCGAAGTTGGACACATGTACCGCGACTGTTACTACAGACGAATAGGCTTACGCGGATTCCACCCAGATGTACGTTGTCCACGCTATGTTGAGCGCCCACAAGAAACTGCGGATTACTTGGAAGGTAATCATCACGCTCCCGTCCCGCCGCGACGACAGTCACGGTCACCATCACCCCGTCCGTCCACATCAACGCACCGCGCCCGACCCGCCTTTGGGTCTCCTGGTGTCAGTG